>NW_022148056.1:0-60321 GCF_901933205.1 Camarhynchus parvulus
AATCATTTCAGAAAACTTTGCTGGGAGATTTTTTAGTTCATTTAAAACAACTGAGATCGCAGCCCCTCACTGACACAGTCTGTGGCTACAGGGACAGTTCAGAGAAACAAAATGAGAAATGTCAAAACCAATGGCTTTACTTTGTGGACAATATTAAAAAACTAAAACAGTGAAAAAAAAGGACAAACACACAACCAAATCCAAAAGAACTATAAAAGATGACTTTTATTACAAGTGATTTGCAGAAATTGGCCAGCAGTTTATTTTTCCTGAAGGCATCCAGTCATCATTCTCCACAGTGCAGCCTTGAGCTCCTGGTTCCTCAGGCTGTAGATGAGGGGGTTCAGGGCTGGAGGCACCACCAAGTACAGAACTGAAAGGGCCAGATCCAGGGATGGGGAGGACATGGAGGGGGGCTTCAGGTAGGCAAATATGGCACTGCTGACAAACAGGGAGACGACAGCCAGGTGAGGGAGGCAGGTGGAAAAGGCTTTGTGCCGTCCCTGCTCAGAGGGGATCCTCAGCACAACCCTGAAGATCTGCACATAGGAGAAAACCATGAACACAAAACAGCCAAATGCCAAAAACACACTAACAGCAAGAAGTCCAAATTCCCTGAGATAGGATTTTGAGCAGGCAAGCTTGAGGATCTGTGGGATTTCACAGAAGAACTGGCCCAGGGCATTGCCATGGCACAGGGGCAGGGAAAATGTATTGGCCGTGTGCATGAGAGCATTGAGAAAGGCACTGGCCCAGGCAGCTGCTGCCATGTGGGCACAAGCTCTGCTGCCCAGGAGGGTCCCGTAGTGCAGGGGTTTGCAGATGGACACGTAGCGGTCGTAGCACATGATGGTCAGGAGAGAATACTCTGCTCCCATGAAGAACAGCAAGAAAAAGAGCTGTGCAGCACATCCAGTGTAGGAGATGTTCCTGGTGTCCCAGAGGGAATTGTGCATGGCTTTGGGGACAGTGGTGCAGATGGAGCCCAGGTCGCTGAGGGCCAGGTTGAGCAGGAAGAAGAACATGGGCGTGTGCAGGTGGTGGCCGCAGGCTACGGCGCTGATGATGAGGCCGTTGCCCAGGAGGGCAGCCAGGGAGATGCCCAGCAAGAGGCAGAAGTGCAGGAGCTGCAGCTGCCGCGTGTCTGCCAATGCCAGCAGGAGGAAGTGCCTGATGGAGCTGCTGTTGGACATTTGCTGGGGCTGGCCATGGGGATCTGTAAGAAAAGTAATCATGGAATAGTTGGGTTTGGAGAGGACTTGAAATATCCCAGCACAGCCTGGGGGCACTTTCCCCCCACTGCCTGCCCAGGGCTCTGCTGCCTGGAGCTGTCCCTGCCAGCAGCTGCTTCCCTGTGCCCAGGGCTGGGCCCTGCCAGTGCTGCCAGAGCCCAGCCCAGCCCTGGGGGCTCAGCTCTGCCCTGCAGAGCCCTCCCAGCTCAGGCACTGCCCAGGGGCAGCTCTGGCTCTGCAGGCTCTGATGGCAACGTCAGAGCAACCCTGAGGAGGCTGGAAAAGCGACACTGATGCTGCCTCTAAGGGGACCCTGGGCTGTTTTCTGTCACTGCTGGTTTTATTCACTTCTGAATTTTTTTTTTTTTTCAACCTGAATTGAACGATAAATATCTCTGTGCAATTTCCTATCCCGGCAACCCAGAACAGTAGATTAAAAAAGCAGGATTTTCACTTTTATGCAACCCCTGCCTTGCTCTGCTCTGGAAGCAAATTAGGGATCTCCTGTGAACCTATTTATCACTAAATGTAACCGTTTGGATGCCTCAGACACTTGTCACAATTCATAATTAATAATTAATAATCAACCTTTAATATTTATCCCCTTCTCCAAGCCATTCTCCAGTAGTAAGAAACAGAATATAAAATCTTTGGAAATTTCCTCATTTTTATCAAAATCCTTGACTAGGAAATATTCTATGACTGATCAGAACCCCTCAGCATGTCAGAGCTTCATGAGAATTTCATTTCCCGTGCATCAGAAATACTCAGAGTTGTACTCACAGGGTCTGTAGGCATTGGGATGTTCCAGCTGTAGGAGATGGCTCCAGGAGCTGCAGCTGCATTGTCCTGCAGCCAGAGGTTCCTGTGCCAAGGGCTGGCAGTGATTGTGCCCCAGGCACTTCTCAGCACCTTCCCAGCCCTGACTGATTGAAGCTCTCTGTGCCTCTGTGCTGTGCCCGGGCTGGCTGCAGGCAGTGCCCCAGCCCTGCTGGGCTGGCAGAAGAGCTGCTCATCAAGAGAAATGTGCTTTTGAAGCTCTTCTTGGTTACCAGGAGCTGCCTCTGTGCCAGGAGCCCAGCCCAGCTCAGCAGCACAGACACAGCACAAGGACTTTAATGAGCCTCTGGGGCTTTGTGCTCAGGCCCTGAACATCAGTCCCTGAGAGGGAGCTGAAGAAACCTCTGCAGAACTCCAAGTCAGAATCCAACTCCAAAGTTTCTTGGACTTTTAATGGGTCCCAGTGAGGGACACGACTGAGAAAGTGTCCCCAGGCCCCAGGCAGAGCAGAGAACTGCAGGCAGTGCTGACAGGTGGGGACAAAGAGAAGCCAAGTCTTGGTGCCCTGGGGCACAGCAGGGTCTGTGCCAGCAAGGGCTGGCAGGAGACACCTTGTCCTGAGGCCCTGGGGCCTCCTGGCACAGCCCCAGCCAGGCTGGGCACTGTCAGCCCCTTGTCCTGCCCTCAGCATCCCCCCCTAGCCCACATGCCAGTGGCCTCAAGGATCTGCTGGAAGGAGTCCCTGGGGAGCCTTGCTCAGCAATGGCCCTGGGGGCTCCTTCATGCTCCCTGCAGGGACTGCAGGTTTTTCAAAGGACTTTGGCTTTGGCTTTTGCCTTGGAGTCTCTGAGAGGTTTGTGCAATCATGGCCTCCAATTATCTGCTGTAATTAGTCCCTGGAGAGGCTTTGTCAGTAACAACACTCAGTGGGGCTCATTATTGCTTCAAGGTACTTCAGTTTTTAAAGCTACTTGGTGTTTCCCTTTTCATACAGACTGTATGAGAAAGATTGTGCATTCACAGCCTCAATTATCTCCTTTAATTAGTCCCTTGGGAGAACTTTATCAATAATGACACTTGTGGGCTCATTAATGCTTCAAGGTACTTCAGTTATTTTAAGGTACTTGGTGTTTCCCTTTTGATACAGACTCTGTGAGAGGTTTGTGCAATCATGGCCCCAATTATCTGCTTTAACGAGTCCCTTGAGAGCTTTGTACTGACACTCAGTGGGGCTCATTAATACTTTGAGATACTCAAGGTTTTTAAGGTACTTTGGATTTTCCTTTCCACACTGAGTCATGAGAGGTTTTTGTGCCATCCTGGCCTCCAGTTCTCTCCTCCAAGGAGTCCATGAGGAGCCTGTGTTGGGGATGGACCTCAGTGGGACCCATTCATGCCTTGAGACACTTTGGGGTTTTCCTCTGACTTTGACTCCTGGAAAGGTTTGTGCAATCTCCTCTTAGGCCCTGAGGTTCAAGGGCTCAGCTCCAAATGCACCACAGGGCTCATTAGGATCAAGCAAGTCCTGACAAACCATGGCTCTGCCTTGATTTCCCTCTGGTCTGGTGCTGTTCATCAGGAAGATTTCCTTTTACAGTTATGGAGAAATATTTCAAAGAGCTTCTAAGAAATATGCAATCCTATTTTAAAGAGTGTATTTTATTACTTTTCTCTTTAGAGAAGAGCTGATTGCAGCATTCCGTGATTGCTATTGTTGTAGGGCCGCTCCTAAGGAGGTCTGGCCAGGTCAGAGAAGTTGTACCTTGGAGCTGACCCAGTGTGGACAACCTTTCCTCACATTCCCCAACCCCATGTGAGAAATCATTTTCACTTTCAAAAATTTAAATTGTTTATTAAGACCTTATCAAAATACAACAGAAGGGTCTTGATTTTCATATCTTTGATGTGAAATGAGTTCCCTGGTCTAAATCAATCCTGTTTGCCATCCCATATTGGGGAATGATTGATTCTAGAAGTGTTTTACTCACAACATTGGCATTGGCTTTCACAGTGGGTACCACCTCTACCCAATGAGTCACGTGATCTACTATCACTGGCAAAAACTTCCACCGTTGTACCTGGGGAAGCTCAGTAAAGTCTACTTGGATGTTTTGGAAGGGCCGTAAGGCAGTTCTCACCCTCCCCTGGGTGTTTTCCTCATGATTTTCTTATTCACTTGTTGACATATCACACACCGTTCAGTTACTTGCTTGGCTATTCTGAAAATTCCTATGCATCCCAAATCCCTTAGAAATTGATCACTTAGCGCTTGTGTACCCCAATGTGTTGTTCCATGTATGCCTTCCAGCATTTTCTTGGCCAGGGGTTTATTCAACATTTGCCTCCCATCTGCTGATCTCCACTTCCCTTCGTTATCTTTCTTGGCTCCTATTTTAAGGAATTCTTCCTCTTCTGCCCCACTGAATACGGGGACTTTTTGCATTTCTCTCATGGGTGTAATACTATTATTAGTTTTTCTGTCTCTCATTCACTTGCATTTTTAGCTTCTAAGTCGGCTAAATTGTTCCTTTGCTCCTTCTGAGTCGCCCCTTTTTGGTGTCCTTTAACATATACCACTGCTATATACCACTGCTACTTCTTCTGGCAATTGTAAGGTTTCTAACTCTTCCAAAAGAAATTTTTCATGAATCAGTCCCTTTCCCTTTGAATATAATAGCCCCCTCTCTTCCCAAATTTTTCCAAAGGTATGCACTGTTTAAAAAGTGTATTTTTAGTCCTGTATATATTGTTCCCCTTTTCTGCGCTAATATTTCCAGAGCTCGTTTTAGGGCACACAACTCACACCTTGGGCTGACCAGTTGGAAGGTAACTTTCCCTTTCTATGGCCACCAACCCTTCATGCACTATAGCGTACCCCGATACCCTGTGCCCCTTTATTACCCGTGAAGATCCATCGATGTACAATCGTTTTCCACCTTGGAGTGGTTGATCTGTTAGGTCCTCTCTTACTTTAGTTTGATAGTTTATAACCTCTAGGCAATTATGTATTAGTTCCTCATCTGGTTCTCCATACAAAAACTGGGCAGGGTTGAGTTGGTTACTCACAATTAGCTCTAAACCATTATCTATTAAGATGGCTTCATACTTTAGCACTCAGGAATCAGTGAGCCATTTCTCAGCCTTTTGGCTCAGGATACTCCTTACTGAGTTTGGGATGTATATCTTCAATTTTCCCCAAAAAGGTTAATTTTTTGCTTTCTGCTATGAGTAGGGCAGTCACTGCCACAGCCTGAATGCAGGTTGGCCACCCCCGGCTGACAGGGTCTGGTAATTTTGATAAATAGGCCACTGGTTTCCTGGATCCTCCCCAGTCCTGGGCTAACACTCCATGTGCTACCCCTTTTTCTATATCCACAAACAGATAGAAGGGTTTGTCTAAGGCAGGAAGACTCAGTGCTGGTGCACTGACTAATTTTTGCATTAAAGCTTCAAACTTTTGTTCATCATCTTTTTCCCACCTAATCTCTTCTTCAACTAACTTTTCATACAAGAACTGGATGGCCTGCGTGTATCCTTCAATCCATAGCCTACAATATCCCAACAGGCCTAAAAACCTTCTGACTTCCCTCTTAGTTTTTGGCCATGGGAGTGAGACTATCCCTGCAATTCTCTCAGGGTTCAGCCGCCAGCTCCCTTGACAAATCACATGTCCTAGGAATTTTACTTACCTCTCTACAAATTCGAGTTTCCCTTTTGATACCCAAAGTCCTTGGTTCCCCAGAAAATTTAACAATGCTATGGTAGATCCCTGAACTTCTTTTTCTTCCAATCCTGAGAGAAGCAAATAATTTACATATTGGATGAGCTTTATTTCAGTTTTAGTGGAGAAGAGCTGTAGTACTTCTCCTCCTAGGGTTTGACCAAACAGGTTTGGGGATTCAGAAAACCCTTGGGGTAACCCAGTCCACCAAAGCAGTTGCCTCCTCTCAGAATCAGGGTCCTCCCATTCAAAGGTAAATATATCCCACTTTCCTCTGCCAGTGGGCACACCCAAAAAGCATCTTTTAGGTCTATCACGTAAACCACTGGTGTGCTGGGGGGATATTACTCAGTAGTGTAGAGGGGTTAGGCACTACTGGGTACCAATTCACTGTTCTTTTGTTCACTTCTCTCAAATCTTGGACAAGCCTGTAAGTCCCATCTGACTTCTTTACTGGTAATATGGGTGTGTTATGGGGGGACATACATGGTTCTAAGGTCCTGTCCTCAAGTAGGTCCTGGATCAGTGGCTGCAGTCCTTGTCTCCCCTCCAGGGAGAGTGGGTATTGTTGTACCCAAACTGGATGGTTCTCATTAACTAGTTTTAGTACTATAGGTTTCATGTTCAATTTATCTCACTTTTTTTGGTTTTGCCCACACCACCTCATGAATTTTCTCCTCATTTTCCTCCCTTAATTGGAGAAGCTTAAGTACCATTTTCCCTTTCTCTGGGAGTGCTCCAATGTCAAACTGCACCTGTAAATCCTGTCCTAATAAATTTCACCCTGCTTATGGAACTAATAGAACATCCCCAATTCCTATTTTATTTGTTCCTTCAAACTTTATTGGCATTATAACTGAGGCTTTGCAACCTTCCCCTTGTCTTGGTTTGGAAAAGACAGGTGTGTGCTAATGAAGGCAGGAGCCGCCCCTGAAATGGAAAATGTAAACCCCCTCCCTCCAAATTGTTCTCATTTTGAAATTAAGGGGGCTCTCAGGCACAGATATGGGAGCAGGAATAGCAGTTCTTTATTAGGGAAAAAAATTAAACAAATAAACAATGCAGTACACTAGAACAACACTGACAGAGTCAGAACCCAACCTGACACCCTGTGGGTCAGGGTGTTGGTGGCAGTCCAATTGGAAATGTGGCTGCAGTCCTCCTGAAGTGTCAGGGGTGGTTCTGTTGGAGGAAGGGGGGCCTGTAGAGAAGGATGTATTCTTCCTCTGAAGATCCAGTGGAAGAAGAGGCAGCTGCTGTTCCTCTGGGGAATCCCGTGGAGAAAGCCGTGCTGGTGTCTCAAAACCTCTGGATTATATCTGGGTAGCAGTGCTTGGCTCCTCCCTCTGGGCGGAGCATCTCACAATGGGATGTTATAGTTCTTATCAGCCATGCAGTGACATTCAATAGTCTGTTATCAGCAGATGTCCCCTCCCAAGGCAGGAGTGATTGTGAGCACCCACAGAGAGAGATAAGGCAAACTGCCCACTTGGCAAAAGATAATCTGCCATACAGATGGTAATGGAATACATCTTGCATTGCAATCTGGAACATGCAGTCTTTCACTTCAGATAGGTCAGTAGGTTTTAAAATGGGAGCGGTCTCCTTCTGATGAAGGCAAAGATGTCTTCCTCAATTTGACCTCTTTAGTTATGACTTGTTGGCTGGCTTTCCAACCCCATGGCTATAGTTCAAGGTTCAGGGCCCAGCTGCAGGCCATAGTCCTCTACCACAATTCAATCCACATCCCACCCTGCTTATTTAAACACAGTAAAGACACGCAGGTGATTTCTGACAGGCAGATATATTGCCCTGGACATAGCTACTTTATCTGCTAATAATTAACTATCCCTTATTATTTCTACTTCTCTTGCAATATCCCCCCCCCACCCCCGTACTAAATTATCCTAACTCTAGGTTTTACCTCTTGGAGTTTCTTTAAGCCCTTAATTCACCATCCCCAGCCCCCTGTTGCTATGGTAAGTTTCCATGGCAACCATCACCAGCCCCTTGTTGCTATGGTCAGATCCCAGGCTGGGATAAAAACCATTTATTTGGAACAGCAACAAGATAAGGAACAAACAGGAACAGAAACAATATTGATAATAGAAGGGATAAGTAAAACTATTTACAGAGAAAACTACAACATCAACAACTGGCTCTTTCTAGCAATGTATTTCCTCCTGCCTGGAAAGGACACCCTTCTCCCTGGGGAGAGAAAAAGTCCCTTTCCTGCCTCTGGCAATGACCTGAGGTGGGAGTGAATGTAATGTCACGGCCATGGCCAGACCCTCATGTTCTCCAATCCCACATCAGGTCATTGGCAGGTGAACAAAAGGTACAGATGACTTCCCAGCATGGATCACAGGGAACAGGGATCACCAGGGCTCTTCCAAACATGGGTTCTCCCATGGGGGATGAAGCTGGAGCAGTGCATGAAGCTCTTCCTGCAGTTGAGGCATGTGCAGGGCTTCTTTTACTGGTGGCTCTGTTGGTGTCTGGTCAAGTCAGCGCTGCTGGTGAAGCTCTTCCCACACTGGGGACACTCGTAGGGCCTCTCCCCAGTGTGGATGCGCAGGTGGGTGATGAGGATGGAGTTGTGCTTGAAGCCCTTCCCGCAGTCGGGGCAGAGGAAGGGCCTCTCATCCGTGTGACTCCGCTGGTGGCGGAGGAGATGGGAGCTGCTCTGAAACTTCTTCTGACAGCAGGGACACTCGTAGGGCCTCTCCCCAGTGTGGATCATTTGGTGGATGATCAGTTGGGGCCCCCTACTAAAGGTCATCCCACATTCCCCACACTTGTATGGCCTTTCCCCAGTGTGGATCCTCTGGTGGCAGATCAAGAGAGACTTCTGCCTGAAGCGCTTCCCACATTCCCCACACTCATAGGGCCGTTCCCTGGTGTGGGTCTTCTGGTGGGAGATCAGGTTGGAGCTCTGGCTAAAGCTCATCCCACATTCCCCAAATGCGTAGGGCCTCTCCCCAGTGTGGATGCGTTGGTGGGTCACAAGGGTGGATCTGTGGCTGAATCCCTTCCCACACTCCCCACACTCGTAGGGCCATTCCCCAGTGTGGATCATCTGGTGGCGGATCAGGGTGCTGCTCTGCCTGAAGCTCTTCCCACACTCCAAGCACTTGTGGGGCTTCTCCCCATCATGAAGCTGCTCATGGACCACCAGCTCTGAGCTCTGGCTGAAGCTCTGTCCACCTTCCTGGCTCAGGGTGGGTCTTTCCTCCTCAGAGCACCCTGGGCTGGGTTTGGAGCCCCTCCTCCTGTGGGATCTCTGGGATTTTTCTTCCCCTTTGGATTCCTGTGCACTAGAGTTGCTCAAAACGGCCTCTTCCACGAGGTTCTGCCAAGGAGATTTGTCCTCCCTGGTCTCCATCCTCAGCTCCTTGTCTGTGGGAGGAAGGACAAGGAGAGGATGGGATTTGCCTCCGTGCCAGAGGGAAGGGGAAGGAGATCCCCCCAGTGCATCCCCAGCAGGACGGGGTTGGCAGCAGGGTTGTCCTGCAGCCGGGGGCTGTGCTGGGCTGGGAGATGGAGCAGGAGAGAGGGGGAAAGGGGCACTGACTTCCTCCTCACCTGCCTGGGTGTCCCAGGGCTCCTTCCTCTTCCTTGCAGCCTCGTCTTCCATCTGGCAAAGGTTTGGGGATGGGAAATCCTGTTCTGGGAGGAAAACAAAGGGTGCACACATTGTCTTTTGTACTGGTTTGAAGGCAAACCTGGGGGAGAGTCTAAGCCAGAATTACAATTTAATAAGAAAATGAAGATCAAGGCAATGATACAGAAACACTGCCTTAAACTGACAGAGTCAGGATATAACCTGACACCCTGTTGGTCAGGGTGCTGGCAGCAGTCCCATTAAATGGTGGCTGCAGTCCTGTTGGAGTGATGAACGTGATTCTGTCAAAGCAGTGATCCTGTAGAAGGGTCTGGTCTTCCTCTGAAGGTCCAGTGGTGGTTCTGGAGCTCTTGTCCTCTGGGAATCCAGCAGGCAAGCTGCTCCTGGTGTTGCAAGGCTCAGCTTATATCCAGGTAGGAATGCTTGGATCCTCCCCCTGGGCGGAGCATCCCACAATGGGATGATGGAATTTGATCAGTCCTGCAGTGACACTCAATGGCCCATTCCCAGAAGATATCTCCCCTGGAGGGCGTTATCAGGGCTGAGTCATGGAAGAGATAAAGAACACTGCCCCACCTGTTGATAGCAGTTGATGAAGATGGGGATTGAAAACATGCATTTGGTTCCATCTTCCATTGCAACCTGAAACAGTGGGGTAATCCCTGCTCAGGGGGTGAACACCACCCCCCTTACCCAAACTGGCTCAGGTGTAAAACCCCCACCCCGGGAAGGCCACACACACAGGGGACAATGTCACACTTGCCCTGCCCCAGGGGAGGTCTCTGTCCCTGTCACTCCCTTGCTCTCCCCCCTTTTCTCTTTCTTTCCATCTCTCTCTCTACCTCACATTTACTGTTCAATAAAATCCACTTTGGATTTGGTCTCGTTAGCACCTTAACTGGGGCAGAGGCATCTCTCTAACAATTTTCTTAACCAGACTGTGACATTATTTTTGCACAGTGAGTTCAGGGCACTGTTCTCTGACCCCAAGTGCCTTTGACAACAGCATGGTTCCCTCCTCTGAGGAGGTTGTGGTTTTTTCTGGAAGAACTCTTGGAAACTTGGATACAGTCCCTCTTCCTCCTGGGGAATTTATTGGAGAACTGATGAGGAAAATGGCTGTTGTGGGTGGCCACTGAAAAACAAAATATTTTGTTGTCCTTCCTTGAAAAGTTTGTTAAAATCACTGGAGGAAAGGGAGCAAATGTTACCAGCGAGACTGACAAGGTTCATTCACTCCAAGGTGAGGAACACAAGGCTGCTAAAAGTCCCACAAGAAGCCCAGCTCAAGTAGCTAAATTCCCAAATAACTCCAGCCAGGGGTCTCCGGGAGGATTTTTTTGGAGAGTGTTCGGAGCCGGCAGATCCCGGACTCGAGCCCCGGATATCTCCGGGCTCCCTCAGAGGAGCTTTTTCGGGGGCAGAGGAGCCGCGATCGCCCCTCGGGAGGGTCCCGGGGGCTCCACGTGGGGATGGCCCGGTACCGACGGGGCGGGACATTGGTTTTGGGGATCCCCGTGAGAGCCGGGGCTGTGGAACGGGGACCCCCGGGGCGGGAAGAGGAAAGGGCGATAGCGGAGCTGGGGGACCCCCGGCAGCCCGGAGATGAGGCGGGGACGGGACCCCCTGACCCTGACAGGGCCGTGTCCTGGGGTGACTTCATGATGCTCGTACCCCATCGGTCCGTTTAGCCCAGAAATGAGTTCTGCACCTTTAAGGCCGGTTCTGAGAGCGAAGGGGAGGAGGAAGAAGCTGCAGTTTGTTTTCAGACACTGCACTCACTCCTCCACATTCCGGCTCATGGATGGACCGACAGCAGGACAGAGCTCTCCTTTGCTTTTAGTTAGTTTTTAGCTCTCTGAGGCAGAGAAGTTTCCCGAAATGTGGTTTTTCTTTTTCTTTGGAGCTGTTTAAACCTGCTCTAAACTGAACACCCAGAACACCACCGGCAGCTCCCACCTGTGGCCCACCTGGCTGAGCCTGGGCCGCGGCATTTCCAGCTCTGGAGGGACTGATAAGAGACTGATAAGACACTGAGTGAGCCGAGCTACAACCCAAGGAGGGACTTTCGGAGTTTGTCATCTATTTTGGAGCAGCAGGAGGTTTTATTGCTTAATATTGTTCAATTTTTGTGCTGGTGAATGCTTTGCCTGGTAAATAAACCGGTTTTTTCCACTTTTCTCCAAGGAAATATTTTCCCAAACTGGCTGAGTGTCGGGGCTGCTTGAATCTGCTTTCTAGAGGAAACTCTTTTGCAGGTTTTCAACCAAATTTGCCCTAAACCAGGACAGGGTGGTGGAAAGAAGGGGGAACCCCAAGTGGCTGGATTGAGGGGAGGCTGGAGAGGGGGACCCTGGGACCAAAAACCTCCCAAAGTCCCTAAGCAGGACCCTGGGGAGGGGGGATCCCCAGGACCCATGGGATCCCCAGCAGCCCTGAGATGGGGGAACACCAGAACCCGAGAGGGATGAGAGTGGAAATGGGAAACTCCTGGTGGCTTTTCTTTATTCACTCTTGATTTTTAGACATTAGGGGACTTCTAGAAATGGACTTGAGTGGGAGGAATCCCCAAACAAAGGCATTCACAGCTTGTTTTTCCCCAAACCAGGATTTTCCCCAAACCATCCCACCGTGACATCCCCCTGTCCCACTCTGGGTGAGCTCAGTCCCAAACCTGACCCTGATCCTGGTCTCAATCTCACTCCATGTTTAGACACACTCACAGTTCTGTATTTAATCCCATCCCAGTGCCAGACTCGTCTAGCCCCAGACCCAATCCCAACCCCAGCCCTAAAGCCAATCCCATGTCCAGCCTTAACCCCAATCCCAGCTCTAATCCAAATCTCAGCCCCAACTCCAAGCCCAGCCCCAATTCCAGCCCCTTCCTAAATCCTCAGCCCCAAACCAAATCCCAGGTTCAGCCCTTCTGGGGGTTTGGGGGTGTCTCTGTCCCTCTGAGCCCGATGATGTTTGGGTGGGGTCACAGCAGGGCTGAGAGGGACAGAGACCCCCCCGGCCTCCCCAGGGCTGAGAAGGTCGGAGAGCCCCCCCAGCCCCGAGCAGCCTCAGCGGTGAGAGGGACACAGAGCCCCTGGTGCCCAGCCCTGCACAGGCATTGCCTGAGGCCAGAGGGATGGAGACCCCCCGAGCATCCCCCAGGGCGAGGGGACAGAGACCCCCGAGCATCCCCTGGGCTGAGAGGGACAGAGACTGCCCCGAGCACCCCCTGGCACAGGGGTGAGAGGGAGGGAGACCCCCCAGGCATTGCCTGGGTGAGAATGATGGAGACCCCCTGGGGAATGGCCTGGGGTGACAGGGACAGGGACACCCCTGGGGAATGGCCTGGGGTGACAGGGACAGGACACCCCTGGGAATGCCTGTGACAGGACAGGACACCCCTGAATGCCTGGGTACAGGACAGGACACCCCTGGGAATGGCCTGGGGTGACAGGGACAGGGACAACCCCCCCAAGCCCCTCCCAAGCATCCCCCAGGGTGAGAGGCACAGAGACCCCTTGAGCATCCCCTGGGCACTGGACAAAATAAACTTGGCAGAAATCAAACTTAACTCTGCATAAAATACTTTGAAGAATATTTGCTTTTCCCACAAGTAACTTGTGATGAAAACGCAAACAAATCCCAAACATGAATAAACTGACAATACAAGCAGTGCTGTGGCAATTCCAAGTTTCATTGGTTCCTGCACAGCTCCAGCTCAGCTGCTGGCAGGTTCTGATAAAAGAAAAGTGCAAATTTGGCCCAATACAGATTATTAAAAGGAAGTGGAAGCTCTGTGTAGCTGTCACAAAGGTGACAGGGATGAAGAGAATAATGATTCTCACATTTGGCAAAGAACCCAAGCCTGGGAATTCAGGAGTTATTCGGGAATTTAGCTACTTGAGCTGGGCTTCTTGTGGGACTTTTAGCAGCCTTGTGTTCCTCACCTTGGGGTGAATGAATGAACTTGTCAGTCTCGCTGGTAACATTTGCTCCCTTTCCTCCAGTGATTTTAACAAACTTTTCAAGGAAGGACAACAAAATATTTTCTTTTCACTGGCCACCCACAACAGCCATTTTCCCTCATCAGTTCTCCCATAAATTGCTCCAGGAGGAAGGGCTGTGTCCAAGTTTCCAAGAGTTCCTCCAGAAAGAACCACAACCTCCTCAGAGGAGGGAACCATGCTGTTGTCAAAGGCACTTGGGGTCAGAGAACAGTGCCCTGAACTCACTGTGCCAAAATAATGTCACAATCTGGTTAAGAAAATTGTTAGAGAGATGCCTCTGCCCCAATTAAGGTGCTAACGAGACCAAATCCAACGTGGATTTTATTGAACAGTAAATGTGAGGTAGAGAGAGAGATGGAAAGAAAGAGAAAAGGGGGGAGAGCAAGGGAGTGACAGGGACAGAGACCTCCCCTGGGGCAGGGCAAGTGTGACATTGTCCCCTGTGTGTGTGGCCTTCCCGGGGTGGGGGTTTTACACCTGAGCCAGTTTGGGTAAGGGGGGTGGTGTTCACCCCCTGAGCAGGGATTACCCCACTGTTTCAGGTTGCAATGGAAGATGGAACCAAATGCATGTTTTCAATCCCCATCTTCATCAACTGCTATCAACAGGCGGGGCAGTGTTCTTTATCTCTTCCATGACTCAGCCCTGATAACGCCCTCCAGGGGAGATATCTTCTGGGAATGGGCCATTGAGTGTCACTGCAGGACTGATCAAATTCCATCATCCCATTGTGGGATGCTCCGCCCAGGGGGAGGATCCAAGCATTCCTACCTGGATATAAGCTGAGCCTTGCAACACCAGGAGCAGCTTGCCTGCTGGATTCCCAGAGGACAAGAGCTCCAGAACCACCACTGGACCTTCAGAGGAAGACCAGACCCTTCTACAGGATCACTGCTTGGACAGAATCACGTTCATCACTCCAACAGGACTGCAGCCACCATTTAATGGGACTGCTGCCAGCACCCTGACCAACAGGGTGTCAGGTTATATCCTGACTCTGTCAGTTTAAGGCAGTGTTTCTGTATCATTGCCTTGATCTTCATTTTCTTATTAAATTGTAATTCTGACTTAGACTCTCCCCCAGGTTTGCCTTCAAACCAGTACAAAAGACAATGTGCGCACCCCTTTTTTTCTTCCCAAAACAGGATTTCCCATTCCCAAATCTTGATTGGATGGAGGAGGAGGCTGCGAGGAAGAGGAAGGAGCCCTGGGACACCCAGGCAGGTGAGGAGGAAGTCAGTGCCCCTTTCCCCCTCTCTCCTGCTCCATCTCCCAGCCCAGCACGGCCCCCGGCTGCAGGACAACCCTGCTGCCAACCCCGTCCTGCTGGGGATGCACTGGGGGATCTCCTTCCCCTTCCCTCTGGCACGGAGGCAAATCCCATCCTCTCCTTGTCCTTCCTCCCCCAGACAAGGAGCTGAGGATGGAGACCAGGGAGGACAAATCTCCATGGCAGAACCTCGTGGAAGAGGCAGTTTTGAGTGACTCCACAGTGCAGAATTCCAATGGGGAGGAAAATCCCCAGAGATCCCACAGTAGGAAGGGCTCCAAACCCAGCCCAGGGTGCTCTGAGGAGGAAAGACCCACCCTGAGCCAGGAAGGTGGACAGAGCTTCAGCCAGAGCTCGGAGCTGGTGGTCCATGAGCAGCTTCATGATGGGGAGAAGCCCCACAAGTGCTTGGAGTGTGGGAAGAGCTTCAGGCAGAGCAGCGCCCTGATCAGCCACCAGATGATCCACACTGGGGAATGGCCCTACGAGTGTGGGGGAGTGTGGGAAGGGCTTCAGCTGCAGCTCCGCCCTTGTCATCCACCAAATGCATCCACACTGGGGAGAGGCCCTATAAGTGTCCCCAGTGTCAGAAGAGGTTTCGGACCAGCTCCCATCTCCTCCAGCACCAGCAGATTCACACACGGAGAGAGGCCCTTCCACTGCCCTGACTGCGGGAAGGGCTTCAACGCAAAAATCCCACCTCATCACCCACCGCCACATCCACACCTGGGGAGAGGCCCTACGAGTGCCCCACATGTGGGAAGAGGTTTCAGACCAGCTCAAATCTCCGCCTGCATGAGCGGATTCACACGGATGAGAGGCCCTTCCGCTGCCCCGACTGCGTGAAGGGCTTCAAGCACAACTTCACCCTCATCAGCCACCAGCGCATCCACACTGGGGAGAGGCCCTACGAGTGTCCCCACGTGTGGGAAGAGTTTCACCCAGAGCTCTCACTTGACCAGACACCAACGGAGTCACCAGTAAGGGAAGTCTTGCAAATGCCCCAACTGCAGGAAGAGCTTCATGCCCAGTCCAGCTTCATCCCCCATTGGAGAATCCACATTGGGAAGAGCCCTGGTGATCCATGTTCCCTGTGATCCATGCTGGGAAGACACCTGTCCCTTTTCCTGCCCCTGCCAATGACATGATGTGGGATTGAAGAACATGAGGGTCTGGCCATGGCCGTGTCATTACATTCACTCCCACCTCAGGTCATTGCCAGGGGCAGGAAAGGGACTCTCTCTCTCTCTCCTTGAGGAGAAGGGTGTCCTTTCCAGGAAGGGGAAATTGTGGCCAGGAAGACCCAGTGAGTTGTGTTGTAGTTTTCCCTGTAAACAGTTTTATTTATCCCTTCTGTTATCAATATTGTTTCTGTTCCGTTTGTTCCTTATCTCGTTGCTGTTCCCAATAAATTGTTCTTATCCCAGCCCGGGATCTTTGCCTTTTGTGCTTTCCATGGGAGGCGGGAGGGCAGCGAGGGCAGCGCGGTTTTAGCGGGAGCAGGAAATTGGGGAATCCCATTCCTGAAGCCCGGCCCGTGGAAACCGAGCATCCCAGCTGGTGCCAGCCCTGGTGGCCATGGCAACAGCCTTGGGAGCGGGTCCCTGGCTGGGGCTGTGGGAACCTCTTCCCTCTGGTGCCCAGGGACAGGAGTGGAGGGAACGGCTGCAGCTGAGTCGGGGCAGGCTCAGCTTGGATGTCAGGAAAAGGTTTTTGCCCAGAGGCTGCTGGGGCCCTGCCCAGGCTCCCCAGGGAAGGCTCCCAGCTCCAGGGCTCTCTGAGCTCCAGCAGCGTTTGGACAGCGCTGCCAGGCCCAGGCTGGCATTGTTGGGCTGTCCTGTGCAGGGCCAGCAGTTGGACTGGAGGATCCTGATGGGTCCCTCCCAGCTCAGCCAATTCTGTGCTTCTGGGATCCCATGAGCCTGGGGATGGGGCTGCCAATGGTTGCCATGGCAACGGGCTCTGGCTGCAGGCCTGAGCTGGTGTCCATGGCAACCACCCCTGGCATGGGGTCTCCATGGAGCTGCCAAGGGACTGAGCATAGCAACAGGGGTTGGTGATGGTTGCCATGGAAACTGACCATAGCAACAGGGGCTTGGTGATGGTTGCCATGGAAACTGACCATAGCAACAGGGGGCTGGTGATGGTTGCCTGCTAAGGATCAGATTTGTCACAGGCCCTCAGAGGGGTTCCATGGGGACTTTCCAAGAGTCTCCAGGCTGTTCCAGAGCTGGAATGTCACAGGCACAGACAGGGGCTCCATGGAGACCTCCCAGGGCTTTCTGGGCATGGTAAAGAGCCCTGTGGTCAGAGGCAGTCACAGCCATTCCATGGTGACATCCCAGGGCACCTTGGGCTGCAAAGGCACCGATCTGTCACAGGCACTCACGGGGGCTCCACGGTGACATCCCAGGAGTGCCCAGGCTGCCAAAGAGCCGGGATGTCCCAGACACTCACAGGGGTTCCTGTCATGGGCACAGTGGGAGCTTCAGGCAAAAGCTTTATTTCTTTATTGGAGAAACTCCTGCTGAGACATGAGGTGGAGAAATTACACCCAGCAGCCACCATGGATCCTCAAACCGCGGCGCCCTAGACTTCTAAAATTCTTTTTAAGAAAGCCGACTGGAAACAGCTGGATCCAATACCAGACCCAGAATTTGTCAAAGGTGTCAAAGATTGGACAGGTGGAATTGAATCTTTACGCAATTTGTCCCACAGGATTAAAGACTGAATACCAGATAAATTTCTATAAACACAGCTCTGATTAATTCTGATCATGATTAGACAGAATGGTTCATTTACACCACAAAGTAAATGAAAAAAGGAGTTACTGTTGCAGTCTGAAGCTCGTCTGAGAGTTTCTTGTGCCACTGGGTAGGAACTACGAGAGCACCAGCACACAGACACACACACACAGAGAAACGCTGAAAGTGTCCAGGGGCCAAAGACAAAGGAGTGTTCAGACTATAAATAGAGGGAAAGAGGGTGCAGAGGAGAGCACCAGGGATCCAATGGTCTGAGGGCTCAGGGGCGGTACACAGGGAAGGGACCAATAGGGAATGCCGGGTGGATGGGCAGGGTTCCACACCAATGGGGAGACAGGGAAGGGAGAACTCACCAGGACGTGAACATATTACAGTAAAAGTAGGAAAAGGCCAATGGGCCAATAGGGAGGACAGAACTGCGACAAATTAACATAGTGCTGCAGAATAACATGGGGAAGCCTCTTTTCTCACCCTGAGCTGTGAGGAGTGCCTGGAGCCTGTGGTGTGTCTTTCCAGGTCATTGCTATTGCCTTTTCTATGGTAGGCTCACAGGCTTCCATAGTTTTGTAATGTCATAATGATCTCCTTGGTTCTGCAGCCCTGCTGTGACTGCTGTGTAACAATGGGCCTGTGGTACCATCAGGTTCCATAGTGTCACCATGGACTCTTTGGTTCCACAAGGCCTTGCTGGGCCACAATGGACCCTTGGTTCCATGAGGGGCCTGGCCTCCCAC
Source organism: Camarhynchus parvulus (assembly GCF_901933205.1). Lineage (NCBI taxonomy): Eukaryota > Metazoa > Chordata > Aves > Passeriformes > Thraupidae > Camarhynchus > Camarhynchus parvulus. The sequence goes on from NW_022148056.1 coordinate 18,132, forward strand.
AGCCCCTCACAGACCCCCCTCTCTGAGCCCCCATTGCCTCTCATGGCCCCCAAGGCCCCTCATGGCCCCTCATGACTGATGGCCCCTCACAGCCCCTCATGGCCCCTCACAGCCCCCCATGGCCCCTCACAGCCCCAGGCGCGTCCTCCCAAAGGAGAAGGGGTCGGGCCCTGCTTGTTCTCCTTTCATTTCAGTCCCTTCGCAGCCACGAGTGCAGAAAGGCTGAAATGGAGCCTTTCCCCAGCGTTTCCCTCGGGGTTAACTGCGGGCTGAAGCTCTGTGCTGGCGCTGGCCCCAGCGCCACCATCCCTGCAGCCGCCAGGCCTTTGCTGTCCCCCCGTGTCCGTTCCCTGTGCCCGAGTCCCGCCCGGCTCTGGCAGCAGCAGCAGCCGCAGCGCAGGGGGCGCCGGCCCGGCCCAGCCGGGGCTCCCGGCCCGGAGCAGCAGCAGCGCCGGCCCCTTCCCGCCTGCTCCTGCCTCGGCTCCCAAGGGCTTTTTCCAGCTCAGTTCTGGAGCAGAGCAACCAGCACCCACACACAGCCCTGACTGCTCAGGGCCCGCCTGTGCTGCCCTGAGCCAGCCCTCAGAGGAAGAAAGGATCGGGTTCCAGCGCTGTTTGCAGCTCTGTTTGACTCACCCTGAGGTGACAGCAGGAGGCTGCTGCTGCCTTTGCCTTGGGAATTGGAGATCATGGCTGCTCTTGGCCCTCTTCTGCTTGCCACTTGAATTTTATCCATAAAACTGCAAGTGCCTCTTTCAGTTGGTGCTACCCACGGTGCTTTCATGACAGTGAAGTCAGTATTTTTGTCACAGGCATAAAGATCAGCAGATACTGGAATGCCCACCAGCCCCTGAGCACTAAGGCGAGGGGAATTAAAGCCTCACAGGCCACATTTGCAGTGCTCAAACACAGCCCTGTTGCTGGTGCTCTTGAAATAGAATAAACTGACAGAGGCCATCACAGAAATTGCCTCCGCAGTGTGGAATTAAATTAAAAATCCACCAGGAGAAACAGAAACCAGAACTTCTCGACTCGCTTCATTGCTCCTTCCCAGCAGCAGGAAACGCAGATGCCCAGAGGTGTTTTGCTCTGCTGCTGCCCCCAGTTTGAGCCCAGGCTCTGCCCAGGCCCAGCGGGAACCTGAGCCCAGCCCAGGGAGCTCAGCGCACGCGGGGCCAGGCCCAGAGCCCCGGGCACGGCCGCCCATTGCGGGGCAGCGGCGCAGACGGAATGTCCTGCGGCCCAAACCTCCTGCTCCTGCCACACAGCGCCAGCCTTCTCCCCCTCCTGCTCCTCTCCCAGCACGGCACAAATTCCAGCTCGGAGGAGGCTGCCCCAGAGAGGGCTCCGGCTCCTGGTCCAGCCTGAGTGTCCCTGCAGAGGAACAGGGCATCTTTCAGGCACTTCCACAAGCTCAGGCTTCTCACTTCATGGGGAAACTGGGATGCAAATGGCCTTGCTAAGAAAGCCAAAAGCCATGGGAATGGATTAAAGATTATTTAGAAAAAATCACCCTTCTTCCAGGCCAGGTTCACGAAGTCATTCCCTGCATTCCTCCTTTTCAGATTCTTTCAGTTGGCTGCTCTGAGAGGTCCATCTTGTTCTGGTGCTTCTCATGAACTGATTGTGCTCTTGATTTATGCACCAAGGCACCAGATGTGGAATTATCTACACTGAACTCAGAAACAAACTCCCTCTGTCAGACCATTTTCACATTCCAGATCACTTTCAAGATTTCCAGTGACGGGTTGCAATGATTATCACACAACTCTCCACTTGTGGCTGCAGGCTCTGGAGATTCTTTCTCTGAATTCAGCCAGGCTTGTATTCCTAACAATTCCTGGTACCACCTCCTGTTTTCTTAGGTTAGAACAGTAACAATGAAAACCTCACCCATAGCACAACTCCCAGTCCACCAGGAAAAGAAAGGACAAGTTGTCAAGCGCTCACAACCTTTGTCCTGCTTGGCTGCAAGAGTCCTGCTGCAGGCACAGTGTGGAAATCCAAGAGAAGCTGCAGGTGGTGGCACATCTTGTGACAGGAGCTGCATCTCGTTCTCCAGGAAAGCTTCTTGGAAAGAGCAAACAGGACTGTGGACAAGATTCTGGAAGAACTGAAACAGTTTTTAGGAAATGAAATGAAAACAGAAAGAAACAAACCAAGATGTTTTACTCTATTTATTTTTATGCTGCCCTTTGTACTACTTCTCCATTCCATTAATTCCAAATGGATCTCACCTCTAAGAAATTTGGTGTTTTAAATTGTCATGGTTTGACACTGGCACAATGCCAGTGCCCCATGAAAATATACCTCCCTGGTATTTGCTGTGAGATGTGACCAGGAAATAAGCAAAGCAGGCCTCTACCTTAGAAAAAAAGTTTATTAACTAAACTACAAAAGGAAAACAAACCACACACACACACCCACACACACCCACACACACCTGGAAAATGAAAACTCCACAAAAAGCATTTCCTCCTCCCCCCCACCACATTTCCAATACATCTTCCAAATTCCAACTCTCCATCCATCACCCTGTAAATACTCAACTCCAGTCCATCAAGAGGAGAGGAGTCCTTCTTGGGGCCATGGTGACCTCTTCCTTGCATGCCCAGCGCTCCCACCACTGGACAAGGAACAGAGCTGCTTCAACGGTTATCCTTTTAAGGGTGCTTTGACCAGTTCCAAAAAAGCACAGTTTTCTCTCATCTCGGGACCTCTTTTCCCCCATACTTGTCTACCCCCTGGGGCCGGGGGTCTCCAAAACTGAACCCTCTCAGTTCTGAGCCATCGCCTCCCCCTGCATGCAGCCTCTGTGTCGCGAGGAAGCATGGTTCTGTCCATGGCTGTACCAAAAAGAGTCCAGCAACCAGCTACTCCATCATCTCTCTCCGGCCTCTTCTTTACTCTCCCAGCCTCACTCACTGCTCCGACTGTCATTCTCTTGCCCATTTCCTCTTTATCATCCACTCCATCTCCCCTCCGGGAAAGGTCCAAATGCTCTGTGAGGTCTTCATTGTCCAGAAAGGGGTCAACAAACTCCTGCACGCGGCCAGGCTCCTTCCCTGCTGCACTCCCCCCTTCCCCCTCCTTCTTCACAGGCCGATATCACTTCAAGGCCACAGGCCTGTACCAGCTTTCTCTCTCTCATCTTCTGGCTGGGGGTGGGCTGCCCAAATCTTCTCGGGGCCTCTCTCCCTCTGTCTCTCCTGGGGGGGGGCTGCCCAACGCCTCCTGGTGCCCCCACCACCCTTCCATCCTGAGGGGTCAGGCCTACCTCTGCCGGGCCGCAGATTTTCCCCTCCCCTGCCCAGCTCGAAGCCGGGCAGGGGAGGCCTTGCCTCTTTGCTGGCCGGAAATCAAAGAGGGAGCCCAAGGGAGTGCTCTGCTTCCAACCCCTGTGCTCTCAGAGGCGCATCCACCCTCAGTGGCCAAGCCTGGTGTCAATTTAAAATCTGAACACCTATTGGCCCCCGGCCACTCCACTCCCAGAAAACCTGCTTCCTGTAAACCCACCACAGATTATCACAAAACTCTCCACTTGTGGCTGAAGGCTCTGAAGATTCTTTCTTCAGCCAGGCTTGTGTTCCCTAATAATTCCTGGTACCTCCTCCTGTTTTCCTAGCCTAGAACAGTCACAATTAAAACCTTACTCACAGCACAACTCCCCAGTCCACCAGGCAAAAAAAGCACAAGTTGTCAAGTTCTCCAAACCTTTGTCCTGCTTTGCTGCAAGAGCCCTGCTGCAGGCACAGTGTGGAAAGCCAAGAGAAGCTGCAGGTGGTGGCACATCTTGTGACAGGAGCTTGACCTCGTTCTCCAGGAAATGTTTTTTAAAAGAGCAGACAGGATTACAGAGAAGATTCCAGGAAAACTGAACCAGCGTTCCAGAAGTGAAATGAAAATGAAAAGAAATCATCTGAAATGTTTTCCTCTATTTATTTCCATGCTCCCCTTTTCCATCTTGCACTACTTCTCCATGCCATGAGTTCCAAATGCATCTCACCTTTAAAATCAATGACTTAGTGAGTTTTAGACCCTCTAAAATACCATGAGCTGCACACAGTTTGCCTTCCCCTGTTTTTGTTGGAAAGCAATGGTGGATCCATCAGTGGAGTGCTTGGGTCGGGCACGAATCCTGCAGGCAGGGAATGTGCCCCGGCAGCGTGTGACCCTCAGCAGGGACAATGCTCAGCAATCCTGCAGGCAGGGAATGTGCCCCGGCAGCGTGTGACCCTCAGCAGGGACAATGCTCAGCAATCCTGCAGGCAGGGAATGTGCCCCGGCAGCGTGTCCTCAGCAGGGACAATGCTCAGCAATCCTGCAGGCAAATGTGCCCCACATACCTAATTTCAGAATTATTTGATGTCAGAGCTTCCATGGAACCACGCCAGGAGCAGCTGCTGAGCTCAGAAGCCATCGCCCCCCGCCCTGCCCCAGAGCCCCTTGGCAGGGGCGGGCTCCTGCCCGGCTCTGTGTGCCAGGAGCCGGCAGCGCTGGGTGCAGGGAGCCCAGGGAGGGCACAGAAACGCTGGGTGAGAAATGCTGGGCACAGCGAGATGGGCGAGTGCAGCCGGCCAGGGCAGAGGAGCAGCACGCACAGGGGGCACAGCCTGCAGGACAGATGGCCAAGGGGAGAAAACAACAAACCTCTCAGGAGGGTGGAGCACAAACTGTTAGTTGCAAACTTCAGAGAATGAGGTACTTGGGAAATCTGAAACAACCTGGAATTACAGTAAATAACTTCATAAAGCACTGCCTGAGCAAACTCTAATTTGTCCAACTGCAAGTTATCCAGATTTTGAGAAGAGGAAGTCAGGAGAAGAGAGAGAGGGAGAGAGAGATCCACAGTCAGCCTTGGATCTCAGCTGCTGTGAGCTCCGGGGCCGTGGGACGTGCCAGTGTCACACCCGTGTCACAGCCTGACCTGCTCTGGTCCCTCTCCCAGGTGGGGTTTTCGGGGTGCCAGGGGCTTGGCAGCCACTTTGGGGCTGCACCAGAGGCTGCAGTGGCTGGGGTGGGGCAGTGACCACCCCACCTATGCAGAACTCTCCCTGCCCCCAAACTCACACTGGAGATGTCTGGGGCCGTTCATCATTTCTCTGCTCTCCAGCACCGAGGCAACGGACTCTGGCTACAGCTCTGAGCTCGTGCCCAAGGCAACCACCCCTGGCAATGGGGCTCCATGGAGCTGCTCTCAGGAAACCCCCAAGAGCTGGGGAGTGCCCCAAAACTTCCTCAGAAATGTGAGATACCCCAAAATCTCTTCAGGAATGTCGATTATTCAAAAACTAACTCAGTAAAGGGCACCTCCTCCCTTCATCATCCCCAAACTTTGGCTGTCTCATTCCAGACCCCAGCCCACCTCCCCAGTCCCAACCCCAACCCATCCCACCCCTCCTGGACACCAAGACCCCCTTCCCAAGCTGTTTTTCCCCCTTTTTCCCACCTCCCAAACCCCATCCCACCCATCCTGTCCCACACAATGCCCATCTCACCCCTCCTGATTTGCATCCCACTTCCCCCCAATCCCCTTCCAACCCTATTCCAAACTGAGAGGGGCTGTGGAAGCGGAGGGAATTTTGGGGTGAGATTGAGTAGTGTTCAGTGGAATTGAGGTGACAGATCAAACCCTCTGGACTCATTGAGTGCCAAGAAAGGGAGAGTACTAAGCCAAATACCCCCAAAACCCCCCAATTCTCCCAATTATCTCCCTGAATCCCAGATTCTCCTGAAACACAAGTAAAAAGTGAGGCATTAGATGCCTTTGATGAATTTATTTATTGTTACCCAAATTTTGTGTTTTAAAGGGATGAAGATGAATCCAAAGAAAATTAAGGCCAAAACAAAAGAATACCCAGACCAGTGTCTTCCCAAAATGGATCACACAGAATGTGGGTCACCAGGGCTCTGACCAGTGTGGGTCCTCCCATGGGGGATGGAGTGTTGGAGCGGTGCACAAAGCTCTTCCTGCAGTTGGGGCAATTTGCAGGGCTTCCTTTACTGGTGCCTCCGTTGGTGTCTGCTCAAGGCAGAGCTCTGGTGAAGCTCTTCCCACACTGGGGACACTCATAGGGCCTCTTCCCAGTGTGGATGCACCGGTGGGTGATGAGGGTGGAGTTGTGCTTGAAGCCCTTCCCGCAGTCTGGGCAGAGGAAGGGCCTCTCATCCGTGTGAATCCGCTCATGGATGAGGAGACTGGAGCTGCTCTGAAACCTCTTCCCACACTGGGGACACTCGTAGGGCCTCTCCCCAGTGTGGATCATTTGGTGGATGATCAGTTGTGACTTCTGACTGAAGGTCATCCCACATTCCCCACATTTGTATGCCTTTCCCAGTGGATCCTCTGGTGGTGGATCAAGTGGGACTTCCGCTGAAGCGCTTCCACATTCCCCACACGCATAGGGCCGTTCCTGGTGTGGGTCCTCTGGTGGCAGATCAGGTTGGAGTGCTGGCTAAAGCTCATCCCACACTCCCGACACTCGTAGGGCCTCCCCCAGTGTGGATGCGTTGGTGGGTCACAAGGGTGGATCTGTGGCTGAAGCCCTTCCCACACTCCCCACACTCATAGGGCCATTCCCCGGTGTGGATCATCTGGTGGCTGATCAGGGTGCTGCTCTGCCTGAAGCTCTTCCCACACTCCAAGCACTTGTGGGGCTTCTCCCCATCATGAAGCTGCTCCTGGGCCACCAGCTCTGATCTCTGGCAGGAGCTCTGTCCACTTTCCTGGCACAGGATGGGTCTTTTTTCCTTAGAGCACCGTGGGCTGGGTTGGGAGCCTCTCTTCCTGCTGGACCTCTGGGACTTGTCCTCCCCATTGGAATTCTGCACCATGGAGGCACTCAAAACGGCCTCTTCCACGAGGTTCTGCTGTGGAGATTTGTCCTCCCTGGTCTTCATCCTCAGCTCCTTGCCTGGGGGAGGAAGGACAAGGAGAGGATGGGATTTGCCTCCGTGCCAGAGGGAAGGGGAAGGAGATCCCCCCAGTGCATCCCCAGCAGGACGGGGTTGGCAGCAGGGTTGTCCTGCAGCCGGGGGCTGTGCTGGGCTGGGAGATGGAGCAGGAGAGAGGGGGAAAGGGGCACTGACTTCCTCCTCACCTGCCTGGGTGTCCTGGGGCATCTTCCTCTTCCTCGCGGCCTCCTTCTCCATCTGGGGAAGGTTTGGGAATGGAAAATCCTGGTTTGGGGAAAAATACAATGGATGAGCACATTGGGTTAGGGGCTTCTCCTGCCCAACTCCATCTCTAGTGCTGCGGCACATCCACAACGAGCCTCTGTGAGCAACCTGCACTCCCAAAGCCCGGAGCACGCTTGCTTAACCTGCTGATGGACAAGGCCAGAGACGGATCTTTGTGCGGAGCTCCAAACACACTTTATTGCAATATACAGGGCCCAGAGACAGAGACAAAATGGGGCTGAGGACACAGGGCTTGATAAGGGGGGAAAGGGGCGGATCTGAGGGTCAAGGGCCAATGGGAACTGAGCACAGTGGTGCAGAGGAGGGGCAGCCAACTGGGGAAGCAATGAGGTAACAGGGGCGGAGCATTGCAGTAAACCGGGACCAATAGGGGACAAGAGAGGGGAGAACATTCTAGGGGAGTACATACAAGGAAAAAAGGCAGTTGAACTGGGTGATAGCAATGAAGCCTGCTGCATTAACATGAGCCTGGAAACGCCTATGGGTGAGACCATTATACTCAGAGGAGTGTCTCTCTTTGACCCTGGTCACCTTTGCCCTGACGTATTACAGTTCAATGCTGGGCACCGGGACCTCCACACTCTAGAAGTCACCGGGAATTGGGTGCCCGTGTAAACCTGCAAAACACCAAGATTCCGTCCCCCAAAATACACAAATGACCAAGATTCAGCAAAAACACCCAACCATGAGTTTCCCCTCTCCGGTCTCTCCACTTTGGGCTCCTGGAGTCTCCCCCTGTCTGGGTTGCTGCGGGTCAAGTTTGTATTGGTCTTTCCCTCTCCAGGCTGCTGGGGCTCCTGGCAATCCCGCAGGTTCCCCATCTCTGGGCTCACCACTTTGGCATCACAGGTGTCCCAGGGGTCAGTACTGTCCGGGGTCCCTGTTTCAGGGTCCTGGGGTATCCATGGGTCCCCCCCGTCCATGCTGCCAACATTTCCAAGCCTCTGGAGCACCCCCAACTCCCGTATTGCCCGTTTGTGCTGCCCCCATTGCCGGTTTCCCTGCCAGCCCTGCCGGTGCCGGGCGATCCCCACGTGGCTCTGGGCTGACAGTGCAGCCCCTGGGCCGGGCAGAGTTGGCCCCAGCACGGGGGGACCCTGCATCCTCCACTGCCTCGGCAGCCGCGCCCAGCCCCGGGCACAGAGCTCCGGCAGCCCCTGCCGCCCCTGCCCAGGGAGCCCCGGGGACCCCGCAGGCGGGGCCGGCTCTGAGCGAGGCGGCCCCGAGCCCGGCTGCGTGGCCAGGGGGGCACAGCGAGCCCGGGGCCTCTGTGCCAGCGCTTGCCCCGCTCTGCCTCAGCCTTTGCCCGGCCCGGCCCGGCCCCCGAGCCCCGCCAGGCCCCGCACGGCCACGGCCGGGCCGGGCCGCTCCCCTCGGAGCCCGCTGCAGACACGGCTGCGCCGGCCCGGCCACACGGGCCGCCTGCGCCGGGGCCCACGGGCCGCCGAGGCGTGCCCGGGGCCTCGGCCCCGAGCACAGAGCTCTGCCCGGGGGCTCCCGGCCCGAGGGGCGGCTCGGGCCCGCCCGGCCGCTCCCGGCTCCCACAGCCCGCCCGGGGCCGCCAACAAAACATCCCAGCAACAAACCCACAAACCAACCGCTGCCACCCTGGCCTGCTGCGCCTTCCCAGGGAGCCCAAGCCCGCGGCAATGCCCCCAGTGCAGCGGGACAAAAAGCTGCTCCAGCCGAGCCCTTGGAACCCCCAGCTGCGGCCCGGCCCTGGCACAGCGATCCCGGCAGCGGCCCCGCTGCCGCAGCTGCGGCTCTGGAGCAGGGAGGCTCTGCGGGACCCCCGGGCTGGGCCCCCTCCCGGCCCGTGCCCGCCCCGCACCTTCAGCCCGGCCTCTCTCGCTGCTCCGGCTCCTGCACAGTCCCCGCTCTCCATTCCTTGGCCCCCGGGCTCTCCTCTGGGGCTCCTGGAACAGCCGGCAATGGAAAACAATCGATTTTGGCGCTCCCTGGCCAGGCCACAACTGAAACTTTGTTCCTTTAGCCTGGCTGCAGAGACCCCCAGGGCGTTTTCTGCACCCAGTCCCAGCCCCCAGCGCTTGCTGGAGGCGCTGCCTGCAAATGTCCTGGAGCTGCCAGGGCCCTGTCCTTGCTGTCACCTGCTGGGGCTGGCCATGGACACAGCTCCTGGACTTGCATTTCCAGCTGCTGTGCAGCCAAAGCTGCGGGATCTGCAGCTGCCTGAATGCAACAACTGCAATAGGAGCCTCTCTCCAGGGGGAAATCTCCCCCTCGTGTTCCACCCCAAGGTAATGCTGAATATTCCTCCGTTTTTTAGAACTTTTAAAGTATTTACCTCAAATAGAAGAAGAAAGGCTCCAGAGTAGACATCAAATGTTAAAAAAAATTAATAGTTGTCTTTTTTTTTTGTTTCTGCAGTCTCCATATTTTCTCTCTACTATTCTGCATTTTCCTAGGAATTTCTCAGCACCCTCTGTCTCTTTTTTCTATCCAACACGCCTTTAAACTTTAAACAGCAGCATTTGAAGTTTCCCTGTTCTGGTGTAACACTTGTTTTAGGTTTGGATATCCCAGGACATGCACTCCTGAAGATTACAAATGACTTTGTGCTGTTCCTGTTGTCCCCTGGATTGATTTCACCCCTGCCATAGTTGGAACAGTTCATGTAAAAACATTAATTATCAATTTACCCCTGTCACTCTGCTCTTGACACGACTCTTTCTTCATTGTTATGGATGGAGAAAATGTGCTCTCTCCAAGGGGATAGAAGGGAATAACAACTCTGCTCTGGAACTCCATCCAGAATGTGCATATGAAGAGGAAAAAATGCCTGAATTATGTTTTCTATCTGTCCTATCTTAGCCACACCTGGTGTCTTCTCCCAACTAGTCATTTCAATCCATTAAAACATAACAGAGGAATATTGACCTCATTTTCTCTACTATTGAATAAGTTGATATTTTTATTTAGCCTTACAAGATAAAAATTAATTAAATTCTTCCTGTGGAGAAACTGAGGCCCAGGAGAAGACTGGGATTCATCTGTATAATTTGGGGTGTCTGTAATTTATTCATATTAATTCATTTATCATCAGTTAAAGACAATCCAGTCAACAAACTGAATAGAGTTTAGAGTGTGAATCACCTGACAAAGTGCACATCTGGTTTAGGGTGAAATAAATCACAGAATGGGTTGGGTTGGAAAAAACCTTCAAGATCATCCAGTTCTGTACAGCCTCAGTGTGATCCAGCTGCCTTGGCACTGAATTTATTGAAACTTTAATCAACCAATCTATGCATTTACATATTGCTGGTCAACAGGACAGGGAGCCAAGAGGTGCCCCATTCCCTCCTACAGCCCACTGGTCACTTTGAGACACCTAAAATAGCTCCAGGAACCAAAGACCAGGCCAACGTGGTGACTCCACACATCACTTCTGCAGCCGGGCTGGAGGGACCTGGGAGATCACCCAAATCCTGGAATTACAGAATTGCAAAGGTTGGAAAAGTGCTCTAAGTTCATCCAGTCCAACTGTCAACACCATTAAGGCCTGTCCTCATCCACACCCCCTCTGAACACTTCCAGGGATGGTGACTGCACCACTTCTCTGGGAAGCCTGTTCCAATGCCTGACAATGTAAATTAAAATTCCCAGATTTTAGTGCCCGGAATAACTTTCCCAAGGTTAACTCTGGTGCCTAAAGGTACTGAAATCACATCATCCAGCACTGGGGGTCACGTGCTGTTCACTGTCCCCTGGGATACTTGATGGGGTTCTGAAAAGGAGGAAAACAGCTGGGAAAGGAATTGTCCAGCCCTTGGTCACTCATTACAGTAATGGCTTGAGGAAGACCTTAAAAAGGAGAAAATGAGGCTCAGGGGAGACCTTATTGCTCTCTACAGCCACTGAAAGGAGGCTGAGTGAGGTGAGGGTTGATTTCTTCTCCCAGGAAAGAAAAGCAGAAGAGGAAAGGGCCTCAAGCTGTGACACATCAGGTCCAGGTTGGATATTATGAAGAATTTATTCACTGAAAGGGTGGTTAAGCATTGGAATGGACTGCACAGGGAAATGGTGGACATATCATCCCTCAAGTGCGCAAAAATGAGTAGGCATTGCACTTGGTTTGGTGGATGTGGTGGTATCCAGTCAAAAATTGGACCCGATGATCTTGAAAGTCTTTTCCAACCTGAAGGATTCCATGAAAGCAGAACTGCTCCAAAGCCTCCAGCTCCCTGGCAGGCTATGGCTCTGTGTGTGGCTGTCTGGACTGTGAGCATGAGGCGTTGGATGTCTGTTTATTTGTATTATTTATTAAGCAAATTATTTCTGTGCCCAGCATCTGGGAACACACCATAAATAAAACACAGCAGAGTCTTAAATTTTGCTGCTATTCACAGGCAAATGTCCCTCGGCCCTCCCTGCACTGTCACAACAAACCTCTGTAAATAACATCCCCAGCTTGCTGTCAGTGTCAAAAGACATTGCAGAGCAAATCCAGCCTCCTGCCATCTTCTGGAGGAGAATTGGCAGGAGTCACCGACAGCAAGAATGCAGCTCTGCACCTCCAGGAGAAACTGCCTAATGAGGGGAGTGGAGCACAGGAAGAGCAGATCCTCTTATATTTGGGGGTTGCCACATGACCTTTAAAGACAATTCTATCTCCAGCTGTCTTCCAAGTGGCTTTGAGCAAGGCTCCAAGAGGGAATTTTTAGGTAGGAGCGTTTCCCTAAGGAACTAAAATCTGTCATGACATGCAGCACAAAATAGAAATCCACACACTGGGTCAGGCTGGGTTCCAGGTTCAGCCTAAAGTCCAGACTCTTCCACTCTGCACCAGCATTGAAGATGCAATTAGGGAGAGATGCCTCTGCTTGAATTAATGTGCCAAGGAGAACATCTACCAAAGTCAAAACCAGGGATTTTATTTAACAGTAAATGTGGGGTAGAGAAATGGAAACAGATCAGAAACAGGAAAATGAGAAGGAAAGAGAGGCAAATGTGATGGCGGGGTGGATTGGGGAAGAGATCAAACAGTGGACAGTACAAGACTCTGGTCTCCAGCAGTGTCCCATCGGTCCCTCCTCGCCCTGTGCTTCTCTGCACTGGGGTCCTCGTGATTCTTGTGGAGGTGAGGACCCCAGGCCATCCATCCAGGGTTTACACCTTTGTCCACTCTATTTTAAGGGCACCCAGGGAGGCACTTTCCTAGTTGCCCTGTGAAAGGAGAATGGGTTTGCCTTCATTTACCTGCAATGCTGAGGCCCAAGGAGCATTTCTCAACTCCCAAACCCCGCTCCCTGGGGGCAGGGTGGGGATGCACCCCCACAATGCAGCCCAGGCCTAAAGTCAGCTTCTGTGGAGTGCCCAAGGCAGCGCTGTCATCCTGCCTCAGCTGGCTCTCCCTGACCAGGCTGCCTTGCTGTTGGCGTGGGGCTGAGGGGCTGGGGCCGGCAGCAGGACCTACCTTTGGCAAGTGTTTGCCTTGGCCACCACCCACCCATCCATGGGTGTGTGCCCAGGGTTGGTCTGTCCCTGCTGTCGTTGGCTCTGGGCCCGGCCGCTGCCCCGGGAGCTGGGCGTGCTCAGGGTGAGCCGGCGTCTCTGGGCACCGTCCTGGCGCTGGCCCCAGGCTCACTCCTCCGGCTGCCCCCCGAGGCAGCTGCAGGAGAAAAGGCGGCGCAGAGCCCGCCGGGCCGTCCTGGCCATGGAGCGCCGTGGCCGTGGGGCCGGGGGCTGCGGGACGGCTGCGCTGCCAGCGGGGCAGGCAGGAACGCTGCGGGCCAGGGGCTGGGCAGGCACCGGGCAAGCTCCTGCCGGCGGCTCCTGCCCGCAGGGCTTTTCCTGGGGAGGGGCGGCCCGGGCACGGCCAGCCTCCATGCCTGCTTCTTCCGCCTCGTCCGCAGGGTCAGCGGGCAGGGCACAACCCACAGACACGTTTGGGTCTTTGAGCAAAGCCCTGCGGAGAGGCTCGCTGTGCCCCTGGTCGCTGAGGTCACTGCATGGAGGCGTAGGCGCTGGCTCTAACTCTTGGTCTCTCAGCGGGAGTGACAATGGGCTCTCTACCTCTCTGTCCCTCTCTCCCGCCGCTTCTTCTTGTTCCGCCTTCTCCAGGAGCTTGTTCAGCAGAGTTTCCAGGCACGGTGAGTCCTCAGAGTCAGAGCCCAAGTCTGCAAACAGCTCAGGAGACACAAGCTCTCTCGTGTCACGCGGCCACAGCTGAGTGGCACCAAGGGGTCTGCAGCTGGTTCCAGGGTGGCACTTGATGGATCCCTGAGGTTGTAGCTGGACATCATGGGGCTTTCTTCATTGCTCATGGAATAGAAGATGCTTCCAAAGAGCTCTGCATACATTTTCTCTTCCTCCAGCTTCTCCAGCTCCTCTCTCTTTTTTCTCATAAGTTGTAGCAAATCCTCAGGCCCCATGCACAGCTGCTTGTGAAGTGCAGTGTGCTTGGCTGGCTGATGAGTTGCCCTTTCCTCACAGGGGCCTCCAGAGAAAGGAGAAGCTGAGAAGCCTGAGCTTTCCTCAGGTTCTGATGTGAGGAAGAGCTTGCTGTGGGCCTCGTCCCAGGGATCTCCAGCCAGGGCACAAGCTTCTGCCTCTACCTCGATCTCCTTCGAGAACAGGGCAAGCCACAAACTCTGCAGGTCGTTGTCCCACTGTCCTGCAGCCTGTGTTTCTGGGAGCTCTTCCTCCTCTCGCTTTTCCTCCAGCCCCTTTACAGGAGTGTCCCAGGGCTGTGAGTTTCCAGAGACAGAGCTCTGCTCTGCCAGCTGGGCAGGGGAAGGGAGCTCAGAGCACTTTGCTGCCTCTTCTGTGGAGCCTTTGGGTGAGCTGGAAGCACTGGGCAGCTCCTGGGGCTCTGCATCCACCTCTTGGTGGGGGCTTGACTGTTTGTGAGTGCAGGTGGACACAATGGACTTGTCTTCTGACAGGTGTTGGCTGAGGCCTCCAAAAAGGTCTTTGTAGGCGTGGCCACCATGCCCTTCCTGCACCTCAATGCCCCCCTCTTTCCCAGAGCGCCCCAGGTGCTTCCAGGCCGGCAGGGCCCCGGTGCGGAGCGGCGCGCCACGTGCAGGTGTCACGGGGGGCAGGTGGTGACCCTGCCTTGCCCCTGACCCCCTGCCAGAGCCCTTCCGTTCTGCTCCCCAGGGAAGGCGTTCCCTGGGCTCTGCCTGCAGCCAGAGTGCCCCACGGAGAAGGTGGCACACGCTCTGGCTGGCCCCGGGCCATGGGGCCCACAGCACGGGCTGTGCCTCTGGGAGAGGATCCAGAGGCTGCTGCTGCAGGCGCTGCTGGCAGAGGGGGCAGCTTGGCACTGTCAGTGGACACTCTGGGCATTTGACCACTGAGCTGGCCTGGAGGTTCCAGTGTCACCTTAGGGCCGTGGAGAGGTGGCAAGTCCAACACGGACAATCTCTGTGGCCCTGTGACACGGCTGTGGGGCACTGAGTGCCCGCCCTCCTGGATGCCCCTGCGTGTGCAGGACCTGGTGGGGCTCCGTGACCGGATGGGTTTGGGGAACAGAGTGGGCCTGTCCCCAGGGATGGGCGTGATGGTCGTCCAGGTGACCTGAGGTGCTGCCTGTGGCTGCCTGTGGGTCACCTGTGGGAAGCAGGAGGCACGGGATGGAGCTGGCTGTGTGGGCACGGTGTCCCTCATCAAGCCCAGGCCTGGCCCCAAGGCAGGTGCTGGCCACAGCAGCCAGGCTGGGCCGGGTTCCCAGCTGGGCTCGCTGCCTCTGGGCCATTGCTGTGCCTGGGCCATCCCAGCGCTGTCCCCTCCGCAGAGCATGGCCTGGTGCCAGGCCTGGCTGTCTCTGCCCCAGGGCTTCCCCCAGGTCCCACTGCAGGCCGTCCCTCCATCCCCGTCCCTCACCTGTCGCCGCCGGTGCAGCAGTGGCTGCCCCTCGCGGGGCTGGCCGTGGGCATTCACCTCCTCCTTCTTCCACATTGTGGGAGTGCTCTGGTGAGCACTGGCCACAACCACCCAGGGGAGCTGCTGCCTCCAGAGAAGCTGCTGCCTCCTCAGAGAGCTGCTCTCCTGGGAGTGGCCACTGCAGGCATTGGCAGCCCCAAGGGCCATGACATGCACCCGGGTCACAATGGCCTCTGGGCCCGATGTCACCGCGGGTCACAAAGGCCTGGTGGGCATGGCCGCCCCTTCTCCCAGAGGCCTGGCGGTTTCCATGCTGATGCCCCTGGGCACAAAGGCCTTTTTAATGCCTTTGCCCCTCAACTTTGCCTACTCTTGTTCCTCTCTCAATGTTCTGCAGCTCTCTCTTGTCCCGCCTTGTGTTCCTCCCCTAAACATCCCCGAGGAAGCCCTGTGCCAAAGTGCCAAAGGACTTTTCCCACCCAGCCCACCATGGGTCCCAGCCCTCGGCCTGACCTCCTGTAGAAAGATCATCAGGAGGGCAAAAGCTCCATTTGAACTCAATCTGATGGCTACTGTGAAAGGTTATAGAAAGTGTGTTTTAAAAAAATATTAATAACAAAGGAGGGCCAAGAAAAATGCCCATTCATTATTTTATAGGGTGGTTGGGGAAGGGTGGAATTATGGTCAGGCATATGCCCGGGGCATCCTGGTGTTCTGTGTCAGCCATAGTGTGGGCAGCAGGACCAGGCTCTGATTGTCCCTCTGTGCTGGGCAGTGGTGAGGTCACACCTCATATCCTGTGCCCAGCTTTGAGTCCCTTTGCTCTGTGCCTACATTTAATAAACATTACCATCTCCTTGAGTGGTAATAATCTCTTGTGTCCTTGTCATAACTATGTGGCATATTTCAGATTAGAGGTAAGTGTACAATTAATTGATAGGTTTACTCATTTATGGGTCAGAAATAGTGAAATTATATAACATTTCACGTACTGAGTTCATTGTAGGTGGTTTATATGTTTGATGGATATAATTTGGTTTATCTTCTGACAGGGTATACAGGATGATTATAAGCAGAGAACACAATATAACCAATACTAACAAAACTACAAATGGATGCAGCATTAAATTCAAAATTCCAGTTGCTCTGGGGGGCCATCCAAAAATAGTTTCCCACCAGCAATATTCTCTATCTTTCTTCCCTCTTTCCAGGACATGGTGCGTCTTCTCTGCCTGACAATGGGTGGTGATGCAGGTTCTTTGTCTGTTGTGCCATTGTGCATTTCAGCATGGGCTCAGATCATCATATTGCAACAGTTTCTTGCCAATGCCAGATTCACTCCAGCAGTGACAGGCAATGAAACTTGACACAGTGTGCAGTTGGATTGTAGCAATTGGTGAGTTGTGAGGGAGCTGAATTGTTAAAGCTGTGTCCCATCATTTTGCTAAAACTACAGATATTGCTGTCAGAGCGATCAGATGTCTCTCAGGTGGTGTTTTCTGGAAACATAGAATCACACCAAGTTCTCATACAGATACATCCATTTCCAGCATATGCAAGTACAGTTGTTGGGGTTTCAACGGGATCTTGACATTTTCTTAAAAGTCAAGGCAAATGTCTTAGTTGTTAATAGAATTATTTTCACAAATAAATCCTTGCTGTTCCTGTCCATCAGGCATCAACATCCACAGTTGGCCATTTGCTCCCATTTGGGGCTCACACTTGTATGTTCTAACAGAGAGAGGACAGGTCCATTGGGATTTGATCAGCACTATAATTGGGTATAAGGCATAGAGTATTGTTAAAAGAAAAGCTGTGGCTTTACTGTCAGTGGGATAATAAATGTCATTAATAAGATGTCACCAAGATTGGAAACCCTTTCAAAGATGTCATAATCCCAAATTACCTTTTGTTTATCAGTGGCCAAGGTGCCCTCATCACCTTCCCTTTTAAATGCTATTACAGCAGATTGCAACCACATCTGAGGAAGACATGTTGTGCATGGTGTAGAATTTAACGAAAGTTATATTCATTATTATTTATGCTTATCTATTGGCATAAATAAAGTGAGGCTCTTCAGTGTGTTGTTCAAGCTGTGTTGATGTGTATTTTGGGTTCCCCTTTGAGAACGATGAGCAATCCAGGAGATCATCTAAAAAAGTCAACAACAGGGAATTTATTGAACAATAAATGTGCAGTAGACAGAGAGAAAGGGATAGGAAACAGGAGAGTGAGAAGGAAAATGGGGAAGATGGAGGACGGGGGTGGGGAAGGAAAGAGTGGGGCTGCACGGGTGTGCGGAAGATCAGGACTGGGGTGGGGAAGAGATCAAACAGAGGACATTACAAGACTCTTGGCTCCAGCAGTGTCCCATCTGTCCTTGGTCACCCTGCGCTTCTCTGCACTGGGGTCCTGGTGGTTCTTGTGGGGGTGAGGAAACAAGGTCATTCATCTGGGGTTAGCATCTTTCTCTGGTCCATGTTGTGCGTATCCAGGGAACTGTTTTCCTCTTTGCCCTGTGAAGAGAAAATGGGTTTGCCTTCATTTACCTGCAATGCTGAGGCCCAAGGAGCATTTCTAAGCTCCTAAACCCCCCCCCTGGGGGCAGGATGGGGCTGCACCCCCATAGTGCTGCTTAGCAGGTGGGTTGTGTTGTGCCTGTTAGTGCACAGAGGGGCACAGAGGGGTTTTTCTCAGCTGCAGCGTGAGGTGGGGGCTTTGAAAGAGGCCTCTGGGGAGCAGAGTGACCCAGAGTGGGCAAACAGGGGCGTGGCATGGCTCTGAGGGCGTGGCACGGCACTTTGTGGGCAAACAGTGGTGTGGCACGGCTTTGAGGGTGTGGCATGGCTCTGAGGGCGTGGCACGGCACTTTGTGGGCAAACAGTGGTGTGGCACGGCTTTGAGGGCATGGCACAGCTTTGAGGGCAATGCACGGCACTTTGTGGGCAAACAGGGGCGTGGCACGGATTTGAGGGCGTGGCACGGCTCTGAGGGTGTGGCACGGCAGTTTGTGGGCAAACAGGGGCATGGCACAGCTTTGAGGGCGTGGCACAGCAGTTTGTGGGCAAACGGGCGTGGCACAGCTTTGAGGGCATGGCACGGCTTTGAGGGCGTGGCACGACTTTGAGGGTGTGGCACAGCAGTTTGTGGGCAAACGGGCGTGGCACAGCTTTGAGGGCATGGCACGGCTTTGAGGGCATGGCACGGCTTTGAGGGCAATGCACGGCAGTTTGTGGGCAAACAGGGACGTGGCACGGCTTTGAGGGCGTGGCACAGCAGTTTGTGGGCAAACAGGGACGTGGCACGGCTTTGAGGGCGTGGCACGGCAGTTTGTGGGCAAACAGGGACGTGGCACGGCTTTGAGGGTGTGGCACGGCAGTTTGTGGGCAAACAGGGACGTGGCACGGCTTTGAGGGCATGGCACGGCTTTGAGGGCATGGCACGGCTTTGAGGGCAATGCACGGCAGTTTGTGGGCAAACAGGGACGTGGCACGGCTTTGAGGGCGTGGCACAGCAGTTTGTGGGCAAACAGGGACGTGGCACGGCTTTGAGGGCACGGCGCGTTTGTGGGCAAACAGGGACGTGGCACGGCTTTGAGGGCGTGGCACGGCTCTGAGCGCAATGCACGGCAGTTTGCGTGGCAGTTTGCGCCAGCAGGGTTGCAGGTTTCCAGGAGTCCCCTGTTCGAAAGGTTTGCTGTGTGTTGGTTTTGTTGTTTTTGTTGTTTGGTTTTAGGGTTTCTCTTAGTAATGGTCTTCACACAATTAAAACCCTAGCTAGTGCAAATCTGTGTAACCAAAGGAACCCTCCAAAAAGGATGTGTCTGTACAGACTCATTCCTGTGTGGAGTGTTTGAGCTTCTCCATGGTTTCAGGGGGCATTGCAGAGGAAACCTGCCTGCAGTGTGAACAGGTGAAGGATCTCCTTTCACTGGTGGCTGAGCTTAGAGAGGAAGTTGAAAGACTAAGGAGTATCAGGGAAAGTGAAAAGGAAATAAATTGGTGGAGCTCAGCTCTTCCATCCTTAAGGGAGGCCCACCAAGTGTCAGAGGGTTCCTGTGCCTCCCACTGTCAGGCAATAGAAGAACACTTGGTAGATGAAGGGGACTGGAAATGGGTCCCTGCTTGAGGAAGTATTAATAAAAACTCCTCCCAACGCCCATCTCCAAGCCAGGTGCCACTTCAGAATAGGTATGAGCCCCCGGATCTGGAGAGTCAGCCAGATATTTAGAAGAAAATTATCTGCCCAGTGAGCTTCCCTGATTCATCTGTGAGAAGGATTACCACCTCTAACATCTAAAAGAAAAGAAGGGTAATCGTGGTGAGTCACTCCCGTCTGAGGGGAACAGAGGGCCCCATATGTAGACCGGACCCACCCCACAGAGAGGTCTGCTGCCTCCCTGGGGCCTGGGTATGGGATATCACTGAGAGACTGCCTGGGCTGATTCAGCCCTCTGATTATTACCCACTGCTGATACTCCACGCTGGCAGTGATGAGACTGAAAAGAGGAGTGTCAGGACAATTAAAAGGGACTTTAGGGCACTGGGACAAGTGGTTGATAGGACAGGGGCACAGGTAGTCTTTTCCTCAGTCCCTTTGGTGGCTGAGAAAAACAGTGAAAGGAATATGAGAGCTCACATCATCAATAAGTAGCTCAAGGGTTGGCGTCATCGGCAGAATTTTGGATTCTTTGATCGCGGGGCAACTTTTACAGCACCTGGCCTGCTGGAACCAGATGGGCTCCATCTCTCTGTTAAGGGCAGAAGGTCTTTAGCTCGTGAACTGGCAGAACTTGTTGAGAGAGCTTTAAACTAGGTTTGAAGGGGGAAGGGGATGCAGCTGGGCTGTCTGGAAGCAGGCCCAAGGGTGGTAAGCCTGAGTTAGGGGTGAAATCAGCAGCCCAGCTGGGGTGCATGTATACCAGTGCATGCAGCAGGGTAACAAACAAGAAGAGCTGGAGGCCATGGTCCAACAGCAGAGCTGTGATGTAATTGCCATCAGGGAAACGTGGTGGGATGACTCACATGGCTGGAGCACTGCACTAGATGGCTACAAGCTCTTCAGGAGAGACAGGAAAGGGAGAGGAGGTGGAGGGTGGCCCTTTATATTAGGGAGGCTTTGGACACCACAGGTATTAAACTAATGATGATGAAATTGAATGCCTATGGGTGAGAATTAGAGGGAAAACCAACAAGGCTGACATCCTACTGGGAGTCTGTTATTGTCCACCAAACAGGAAGAAGAGCTGGACAACTCATTCTATAAGCAGCTAGAGAATGTTTCTGGATCATCAGCTCTTGTTCTTGTAGGCGATTTTAACCTGCCAGACATTTGCTGGGAACTCAATAAAGCTGAAAAAAGGCAGTCCAGGATATTTTTAGAGTGTGTGGAGGACAACTTTTTGTCATAGCTGGTGAGTGAGCCCAGCAGGGGAGGGTCTGTGTTAGATCTGTTGTTTGCAAATAGAGAGGGTCTAGGGGGAGATGTGGTGGTTGGAGGCCAGTCAGGGCACAGTGATCATGAAATTATAGAGTTCTCAATATTTGGTGAAATCAGGAGGAACATCAATAAGGCTTTTACGTTGGACTTCCGGAGGGCAGACTTTGGCCTGTTTAGGAGACTTATTCAGAGAGTTCCTTCAAAACAAAGGGGTTCAGGAAGGGTGGGCATGCTTCAAAACAGAGATCTTGAGGGCAGAGGAGCAGACTGTCCCTGTGTGCCAAAAGACGAGTTGAGGAGGCAGACATCCAGCCTGGATGGGAAAGGAGGTTTCGGAGGAACTTAAGAATAAAAAGAGGATGTATTATCTTTGGAACGAGGGTCAGGTCTCTCAGGAAGTATTTAAGGGGGCTGCTAGAGCATGTAGGAAAAAAAAAACTACGGAGGCCAAACTCAGAACTTCAAATGGCAACTTTTGTAAATGTCTGTCTTGGTTTAGAGCAAAATTTTGGGAGAGAGAGTCTCCAGAGGGGCTCTAGTAGGAAGATAAATTCAATCGGCCCCTCCCCCCCAACCAGTCTGGGAGAAAATACCTCCTTGGAGAAAAGTGGAAAAAAGCTGTTTATTAAACAATAGAACCTAACAATATTAAAACAATAAAACCCCTTGCCGCTCTAAAAGAGATGACCAATGAGAAAACCCCCGGGTTGCAGCCCAGCTCACTCAGTCTCTTATCAGTCCTTCTGGTGCTGGAATTGTCGCAGGCCAGGCCCGGCCCGGCCCGGTGGCCACAGGTGCGAGCTGCCGGTGCTCCCCTGGGTGTTCAGTCCAGAGCAGGTTCCAAGAGGTCCAAAGAAAAGGAAAAGAAAAACCACAGTCCAGGGACTCTTCTTTGCCTCAGCCAGCTAAAACTAACTAAAAGCAAAAGGAGAGCTCTCTGTCTTGCCGTCTGTCCGTCCGCAGACAACACAGTCCTGGAGCAGGAATGCGGGGGAGTACGTGCAATGTCTGAGGGAAAAAAAACTGTGATTCTTCTCTTCCCCCTTTCACTCTCTGCAACAAGTCTTAAAGGTGCAAAACTTATTATTATTCAGCATAAACCAATGAGACGATTTGGGGATAAAAGCATCATATAGTCAACCCAGGACAATGTCTTAAGTTGAAAGATGTAGCTGGGTGTGTATTTAATTCCTATCTGTTAGAGGTGGGGCAGGTATCTTCTGTTAATTGGGCAGTTTTCTTTATCTTTGCCTCAACAAATCCTCCCTCTGGGGAGACATCTTCTATTAATGGGCCATTGAGTGTCACTGCATGACTGATAAAAATTACATCACCCCTTTGTGAGAAGCTCCACCCAGAGGGAGGAGCCAAGCATTCCTACCTAGATATAATTTGAGATTTTGGGACACCAATACATCCTTTCCACTGGATTCCCACAGGAGCAGCAGCCTTCTCCACTGGATTCCCAGAGGAAGATCAGGCCCATCTACACCACCACTGGACCTTCAGAAGAAAACTACACCCTTCTACAGGATCACTGCTCCAACAGAACCACATCTGCCACTCCAGGAGGACAGCAGCCACCATTCAATGGGACTGCTACCAACACCCTGACCAACAGGTATTCTGACTCTCAGTAGTTTTTTGTTGTTGTTGTTTGTACTATTGCATTTGTATTTTTAGTTTTCCTAGTAAAGAACTGTTATTCCTATTCCAATATCTTTGCCTGAGAGCCTCTTAATTTCAAAATTATAATAATTCAAAGGAAAGGGGTTTACATTTTCCATTTCAAGGGAGGCTCCTGCCTTCCTTAGTGGACACCTGTCTTTTCAATCCAAGACATTAACCTTTAGGGGAAAATTGAAAATATATACCCCACACTCAGTTAGAAGTATCCCAAGCCAAAAGACTGAGAAATGGCTCACTGATTCCTGCATGTTAAATTATGAAGCGATCTTAATAGATAATGATTTAGAGCTAATCGTGAGTAACCAACTCAACCCTGCCCAGTTTTTGTATGGAGAACCAGATGAGGAACTAATACATAATTGCCTAGAGGTTATAAACTATCAAACTCGAGTAAGAGAGGACCTAACAGATCAACCACTCCAAGGTGGAAAACGATTGTACATCGATGGATCTTCACAGGTAATAAAGGGGCACAGGGTATCGGGGTACGCTATAGTGCATGAAGGGTTGGTGGCCATAGAAAAGAGAAAGTTACCTTCCAACTGGTCAGCCCAAGGTGTGAGTTGTGTGCCCTAAAGTGAGCTCTGGAAATATTAGCGCAGAAAAGGGGAACAATAGATACAGACTGAAAATACGCTTTTGGAGTAGTGCATACCTTTGGAAAATCTTGGGAAGAGAGGGGGCTATTCAATTCAAAGGGAAAGGGACTGATTCATGAAAAATTTGTTTTAGAAGAGTTAGAAACCTTACAATTACCAGAAGGAAGTAGCAGTGGTATATGTTAAAGGACATCGAAAAAGGGGCACAAGAGGCGAACAATTTAGCCGATTTAGAAGCTAAAAATGCAACTGAATCAGAGACAGAAAAACTAATAATAGTATTAACCCCCATAAGAGAAATGCAAAAAGTCCCTGTATTCAGTGGGACAGAAGAGGAAGAACTCCTTAAAATAGGAGCCAAGAAAGATAACAAAGGGAAGTGGAGATTAGCAGATGGGAGGCAAATGTTGAATAAACCCCTTGCCAGGAAAATGCTGGAAGGCATACATGGAACAGCACATTGGGGTACACAAGCGCTAAGTGATCAATTTCTAAGGGATTGGGGATGCATAGGAATTTTCAGAATAGCTAAGCAAGTAACTGAACAGTGTGTGATATGTCAACAAGTGAATAAGAAAATCATGAGGAAAACACCCAGGGGAGGGTGAGAACTGCCTTACAGCCCTTCCAAAACATCCAAGTAGACTTTACTGAGCTTCCCCAGGTACAACGGTGGAAGTTTTTGCCAGTGATAGTAGATCACGTGACTCATTGGGTAGAGGTGGTACCCACTGTGAAAGCCAATGCCAGTGTTGTGAGTAAAACACTTCTAGAATCAATCATTCCCTGATATGGGATGGCAAACAGGATTGATTCAGACTGGGGAACTCATTTCACATTGAAGATATTGCAGAAAGTTGTTCAGGCCCTGGGAGTGAAAATGGGAATTACACACTCCATGGCATCCACAGAGTTCTGGTCGGGTTGAGAGAATGAATCAAACTCTTAAAAGAGCTCTAGTTAAGCTCATGATTGAAACCCAAATGTCATGGATAAAATGTCTCCCTTTGGCCTTATTAAGAATTAGAACCCAACCCCAGTCAGATCTGGGGGTGTCACCCTATGAAATGATGTTTGGGTTTCCCTTCCTGACCTCACCCCAGAAGGTGCCACCTATGAGGAAGGGGAAGCCAATGCCAAGAAATCAGTGATGTCTATAGCACAAACCTTAGAAGGGCTAAGACATAAAGGGGCAATTCCTCAAACTACCACCCTGGATTTCAGAATCCATAATATTAATCCTGGGGATTGGGTGATGATTAAGTCATGGAGAGATCAGCCTCTAACTCCCCAGTGGGAAGGTCCCTTTCAGGTACTGCTCACCACCGAATCGGCCGTGCGAACTGCAGAGCGGGGATGGACTCATGGCAACAGAGTCAAAGGCCCAGCAGAAGAACCCAAAGAGTGGACTGTAACATCCAGGCTGGGTGAAACAAGATTGACTCTCAAGCAGAGACTGAGAGACAACCAGAAAAACACCAAGATGCCCAAAAAGTAGAGTCAAGCTTCCACCAACCAGCTCGAGAACTGTCTTCCTGTTTTAATGGGTGAGAATTACCGGCATCTATTGAGGAGAAGTACACAAGGGACTGTAAAAGTTAATGGGACAGCTTCTTTGAGAAAATAAGACAAAGGGAAGAGGGCAAGACCAGGTTGGCCCCTTTGTTTGCTCCCAAGAAGGCTCCATAGCCCTGCTGTGGGTAGCAACCCCGTAGGCATGGTAAGGTAGGGACAAAAGGCCATACCAGACCTCTATCATTCCTCAGTTGTCTTTTAATTCAACAGGGACTGGAGGGCAGGACCGAGTTGGCCTCTGTACTCACCCCTAAGATACACTGACTATGGGTAGCAGCCACATAGGCACGGTAGATGGGAGTCAAAGCCATACTGGACCTCTGGGATGCCCTTTTGTCCATTCCAAATAAGTGTGTCTAAGGAAAACCTGAGATTTTTTCTCCTGTTCCCACTGTCCTTGCCCACATCAACAGATGCTGGTATGACTCATTCAAGAGAGAGAGAAAATGTTTGACTGAATTGTTTGAAAAAAATGACTTCTAGAAAAAGAAAAGGGGGTTTGTTATAGATGAGTAATCCTATGGTTGACTCTCACAATTAAGGGGTGAATATTAAATATATGTTAAGAGAAGTTTTGTAGATGTATAGTTATCCTTCCCCTCCCCTTGCATTGTTATCACAGGATGGCCTCAGTAGTCGGGGCATTTGGGAGGGTCGGCTTGTTACTATGGCAGCCCCTGACCTCCAATCAAGGTGTAAGACAGTGATCTCCACCACTGGACAGGGAAGAAGGAGTCGATTGACAAGACTTTGGGAGGGGCTAGAGGTGTAAAAGACAGAACATCCATTTTGTAGATGAGCACACAGTGACTGAATCCTTTGCTCCTGGTGCTGTATTCTTTTCTTTATTCAGTCTTCTGCTGTATTTTGATAAGGTCTTAATAAAGCATTTAAATTTTTGAAAGTGAAAATCGTTTCTCACATGGGATTGGGGAATGTGGAGCAAGGTTGTCCACACTGGGTCAGCTCCAAGGTACAACTTCACTGAGCTGGCCAGACCTCCTTAGGAGAGACCCTGGATCAATATCAATCACAGAATGCTGCAATCACCTCTTGTATAATAGGAACAGCAATAAAAGACACCCTTTAAGATAGGAATACATATTTCTTAGAAGCTCTTTGAAATATTTCTCCATAACTGTAAAAGGAAATCTTCCTGCTGAACTGCACTAGACCAGAGGGAAATCAAGGCAGAGCCATGGTTTGTCAGGACTTGCTTGATCCTAATGAGCCCTGTGGTGCATTTGGAGCTGAGCCCTGGAACCTCAGGGCCTGAGAGGAGATTGCACAAACCTTTCCAGGAGTCAAAGTCAGAGGAAAACCCCAAAGTGTCTCAAAGCATGAATGGGTCCCACTGAGGTCCATCCCCAACACAGGCTCCTCATGGACTCCTGTGGAGAGAATTGGAGGCCAGGACTGCAGAAAAAACCTCTCAGATATTCAGTGTAGAAAGGAATATCCAAAGTACCTCAAAAACCTTCAGTATCTCAAAGCATTAATGAGCCCCACTGAGTGTCAGTACAAAGCTCTCAAGGGACTCGTTAAAGCAGATAATTGGGGCCATGATTGCACAAACCTCTCACAGAGTCTGTATCAAAAGGGAAACACCAAGTACCTTAAAATAACTGAAGTACCTTGAAGCATTAATGAGCCCACTGAGTGTTGTTACTGACAAAGCCTCTCCAGGGACTAATTAAAGCAGATAATTGGAGGCCATGATTGCACAAACCTCTCAGAGACTCCAAGGCAAAAGCCAAAGCCAAAGTCCTTTGAAAAACCTGCAGTCCCTGCAGGGAGCATGAAGGAGCCCCCAGGGCCATTGCTGAGCAAGGCTCCCCAGGGACTCCTTCCAGCAGATCCTTGAGGCCACTGGGATGTGGGCTAGGGGGGGATGCTGAGGGCAGGACAAGGGACAGTGCCCAGCCTGGCTGGGGCTGTGCCAGGAGGCCCCAGGGCCTCAGGACAAGGTGTCTCCTGCCAGCCCTTGCTGGCACAGACCCTGCTGTGCCCCAGGGCACCAAGACTTGGCTTCTCTTTGTCCCCACCTGTCAGCACTGCCTGCAGTTCTCTGCTCTGCCTGGGGCCTGGGGACACTTTCTCAGTCGTGTCCCTCAGTGGGACCCATTAAAAGTCCAAGAAACTTTGGAGTTGGATTCTGCCTTGGAGTTCTGGAGAGGTTTCTTCAGCTCCCTCTCAGGGACTGATGTTCAGGGCCTGAGCACAAAGCCCCAGAGGCTCATTAAAGTCCTTGTGCTGTGTCTGTGCTGCTGAGCTGGGCTGGGCTCCTGGCACAGAGGCAGCTCCTGGTAACCAAGAAGAGCTTCAAAAGCACATTTCTCTTGATGAGCAGCTCTTCTGCCAGCCCAGCAGGGCTGGGGCACTGCCTGCAGCCAGCCCGGGCACAGCACAGAGGCACAGAGAGCTTCAATCAGTCAGGGCTGGGAAGGGGCTGAGAAGTGCCTGGGGCACAATCACTGCCAGCCCTTGGCACAGGAACCTCTGGCTGCAGGACAATGCAGCTGCAGCTCCTGGAGCCATCTCCTACAGCTGGAACATCCCAATGCCTACAGACCCTGTGAGTACAACTCTGAGTATTTCTGGTGCAGGGCAGGTGAAATGCTCATGAAGCTCTGACATGCTGAGGGGTTCTGATCAGTCATAGAATATTTCCAAGACAAGGATTTTGATAAAAATGAGGAAATTTCCTAAGACTTTGTATTCAGTTTCCTACTATTGGAGAATGACAGGGAAGGGGGATAAATATTAAAGGTTGATTATGAATTTTTAAATTATGTATTTTGTCAAGTGCCTGAGATATCTAAAATGTTACTTTTAGTGATCAATAGGTTCACAGGAGATCCCTAATGTGCTTTCAGCCACTCTGCCCATGGACAGCACCAGCATCACCTTTGCTGGAGCCATCAGGCTCAGGCTGAGCTGTCCTTTCTCCAAGCTGCAAACAGAACCTGCCCCCAGCCAGTGCCCTGCAAACAGGCAGGGTTCTGTCGGGCCAAGGAGAGTGCACAGAGATTTGGGGTCTGTGAGTGCTGGCAGGGAGAGATCAGGCACAGGGAAACACCTGCAGGAGGAAAATCTCCAGGAAGCAGAGAGAAGATCAGGCAATGAGAGAAAACAAAACCCAGCAATGCTGTGGCAGGGAGAGTTCAGAGATGCCCACAGGATCCCCTGCAGTGCAGCCCCTCCCTCTGAACAAGCCCCCTCCCTCCTGTGCCCCAGCCAAGCCTCTGCCCTCAGGGCCGGGGCTCCAAGGCGTGCAGCCCCTCCTGTGCAGGCAGAGCTGCAGCAGAGCCGTGGGGCAGCTCTGCAGCCCCGGGCCCAGTTCCCTCTGCAGAGCACAGGGCTGGGAGCAGCTGCCCGGCCCTGGGGGCTCTGGCAGGGGGCACAGCTGGCTCAGGGTGACGCTGTCCCCAGTGCCCGGCTCTGGGCAATGCTGTCAGTGCAGCCAGGGAAGGAGCTGCATCTCCCTCAATCCAATGCCATCATAGGGACACTTGGAAGTCTCCCTGAGATTTCAGTCCAAGCTGGGAGCTTCAATCCAGGGTGCAAACCTGTCCTAGAGCATCTCTGAGTTGTAAGATTGAATGGGGAAAGGCAGAGGTGTTGTGACACTGAAAATGCTGCTGGGTTGGTGAAATGAGCAACGTGAGTCCTTGGCTACAAATGCTGAGAGACTAAAGGGCTGTGGTGGATCCATCTGCTCTCAGCAGTACCTGGTGACATTTTAGGGAAAACATGGGAATGTGATCACCCTCCACCTGAGAAAGGTTAAAGCCCAGAGAAACTCTGAAACAGGTCAGAATGACAGACCATCTCCCCTCACTCTCCACTCATCACTTTGCCTCACAGAACTTGCTCTGTTCTCCCTGAGGGCAGCAGAAATGCTGAGGGTTTCTGATATCCAAGAATCACCAGGAAAGAAATGGGGGGAGCGTATAAAGAAAACCCCAGAAGTCTTAAATACTAAAGACTGTGTCCGTGTGTGTTCCAGGGGAGGGTGTATGGGAAATGGCTTTGATTTTGGTTACAGGTATCTCCTCTAACTCTTCACTGTCCTTTTCTCCATGAACAGGTCCCCATGTGCAGCCCCAGCAAATGTCCAACAGCAGCTCCATCAGGCACTTCCTCCTGCTGGCATTGGCAGACACGCGGCAGCTGCAGCTCCTGCACTTCTGCCTCTTGCTGGGCATCTCCCTGGCTGCCCTCCTGGGCAACGGCCTCATCATCAGCGCCGTAGCCTGCGGCCACCACCTGCACACGCCCATGTTCTTCTTCCTGCTCAACCTGGCCCTCAGCGACCTGGGCTCCATCTGCACCACTGTCCCCAAAGCCATGCACAATTCCCTCTGGGACACCAGGAACATCTCCTACACTGGATGTGCTGCTCAGCTCTTTTTCTTTGTTCTTTATCTCAGCAGAGTTTTCCCTCCTGACCATCATGTGCTACGACCGCTACGTGTCCATCTGCAAACCCCTGCACTACGGGACCCTCCTGGGCAGCAGAGCTTGTGCCCACATGGCAGCAGCTGCCTGGGCCAGTGCCTTTCTCAATGCTCTCCTGCACACAGCCAATACATTTTCCCTGCCCCTGTGCCATGGCAATGCCCTGGGCCAGTTCTTCTGTGAAATCCCACAGATCCTCAAGCTCTCCTGCTCCAAATCCTACCTCAGGGAACTTGGGGCTCATTGCTGTTAGTGCCTGTTTGGCATTTGGCTGTTTTGTGTTCATTGTTTTCTCCTATGTGCAGATCTTCAGGGCTGTGCTGAGGATCCCCTCTGAGCAGGGACGGCACAAAGCCTTTTCCACCTGCCTCCCTCACCTGGCCGTGGTCTCCCTGTTTATCAGCACTGGCATATTTGCCTACCTGAAGCCCCCCTCCATGTCCTCCCCATCCCTGGATCTGGCCCTGTCAGTTCTGTACTCGGTGGTGCCTCCAGCCCTGAACCCCCTCATCTACAGCCTGAGGAACCAGGAGCTCAAGGCTGCAGTGTGGAGACTGATGACTGGATGCTTTCAGAAACATTAAACTGCTGGCCAATTTCTGCAAATCACTTGTAATAAAAGTCATCTTTGATACTTTTGTTGGTTTCATTTTGGAGGTTCTTTTTCTTTTCTTTTACTTTTTTCATATTGTCCACAAAGAAAGTCCATTGTTTGTGCCATTTCTCATTTTGTTTCTCTCCACCTTCCCTGTGGCCACAGACTGTGTCAATGAGGGGCTGTGCTCTCA
The DNA here is from genome assembly GCF_901933205.1 of Camarhynchus parvulus. Lineage (NCBI taxonomy): Eukaryota > Metazoa > Chordata > Aves > Passeriformes > Thraupidae > Camarhynchus > Camarhynchus parvulus. The sequence goes on from NW_022148056.1 coordinate 47,731, forward strand.
GTGGCTTTAAAGGAACTAAAGGATCTCCCAGCAGAGTTTTCTGCAGAGATGCCCTTTTGTTGCCTTCTCTGGAGCTGCAGCAGCAATGTCTGTGTGCAGAGCTGGGGCAGATCAGGGCTGGCCCAGCAGCTCTGCTCCTGCTGGCCACACCATTCCTGATCCAGGCCAGGAGCCATTGGCCTTCTTGGCCACCTGGGCACACTGCTGGCTCATGTCCAGCCTGCTGTCCATCAGTCCCTGCAGGTCCCTTTCTGCCTGGCTGCTCTCCAGCCACTCTGTCCCCAGCCTGTAGTGCTGCAGGGGTTGTTGTGGCCAAAGTGCAGGACCCGGCACTTGGACTTGTTAAACCTCACCTTGTTGGATTTGGGCCCTGGATCCAGCCTGTCCAGGGCCCTGTGCAGAGCCCTCCTACCCTCCAGCAGATCAACACTCACACCCAGCTTGGTGTCATCTGCAAAGATGTCCTTGGTTCCATGGGGCCCCTCAGTGTCACAATGGCCTCTTGGTTACACCAGGCCCTGCACTGCCACACTGGTCTCCCTTGGTTCCATGAGGCTTTACAGTGGCACACATGTTCTCTCCTGCTGCACCATTCAGTGCCCTTGGCCATGGGGCCCCAGGCTGTGCACAATGGCCCCATGGTTACATGAGGTCCCACACTGTCACCATGGTCTCTGTGTCCACAGTCCGTGGTAAACTGTCCACTCGTGGGCGCGGTCTACTTCAGGCCCCTCTTTTGCAGTGTCAAAATGGTGAAACCCCGTACACAAGGCCCTGCAGTGTCACAATGGCCTCTGTGGTTCCACAAGGACCCAGAGTGTCACCGTGCACTCCCTGGTTCCATTTGGCCCCACAGCACCACAATGGACCCCTGGTTCTGTGGGGCTGCACGGTGTCACCATGGTTCCCTTAGTTCCACAAGGCCCTGCAGTGTCACAATGGCCCCAGAGTGTCCCAATCATCACAGAATGACAGAATCAAATAGGCTGGAAAAGACCTTTGGGATCATCAAGTCCAACCAATGCCCTAATACTGCCTTGTCACCCAGACCATGCCACTGAGTGCCACTGGAGAGGGACAGTGACTCTGCCACCTCCCCCCTGGCCAGCCCATTCCAATGCCCACTCACCCTTTCTGTGAAGAACTTCTTCCTATTGTCCAGCCTGAACCTCCCCTGGTGCAGCTTAAGGCTGTGTCTTCTTGTCCTGCCCTCCAGCAGATCCACACTCACACCCAGCTTGGTGCCATCTGCAATTTGGGAATGGGGGACTCGATCCCCTCAGCCAGATCATCAGTGAAGATATTAAACAGGACTGGGCCCAGCACAGATCCCTGGGGACAGCACCAGTGCCTGGACAGCAGCTGGGTGCAGCACCATCCCCAGCACTCTCTGGGCCCAGCCTCCAGCCAGCTCTTAAATCTCCCAGCGAGGAGGGAACCTGCCCAAGCCGTGGGCTGCAGCTTTTCCAGGGAATGCTGTCAGAGACAGTGTCAAAGGCTTTGCTGGAGTCCAGGCACACAACATCCACAGCCTTTCCCACATCCACAGGTGGGTCACCTGGTCATACAAGGAGACCAGGTTGGTCAGGCAGGACCTGCCACCCCTCAATCCACGCTGGCTGGCTCTGATCCCTGGGCCATCCTGTGGGTGCCCTGTGATGGCACTCAAGGTGATCTGTTCCATAACCTTGCCGGGCACCCAGGTCAGGCTGACAGGCCTGGAGTTCCCCAGCTCCTCCTTCCAGCCCTGCTTGGGGATGGGCTCACACTGGCACCTCCAGTGCTCTGGGACCTCCCTGCTGAGCCAGGACTGATGGTAAATGATGGAGAGCAGCTTGGGGAGCTCATCCACCAGCTCCCTCATCCCCCTGGGATGGATCCCATCTGATCCCACACACCTGTGAGCATCTGAGTGGCTCAGCAGGTCACCAGCTGCTTCCTCCTGGATTCCAGGGGGCTGTTCTGCTCCCTGTGCCCATCTACCAGCTCAGGAGAACACTTGTCCTGAGGACAACCTGTCCTAATATTGAAAATTGAGACAAACAAGGTGTTAAGTAGCTCAGCCTTTTCGTTATAAACTTTAGTTAATATATTCTCCACTGCATACAATAAAAGAGTAGAGGTTCTCCTTCTCCCTCCTTTTGCTATAAATTTTTTTAAAAACACTTTTTTTTTTTTTTACAGAAGCCGCAAGGTTAAGTTCTAATTGAGCTTTCACCTCTCTACTTTTCTTTCTGTATAACTTAACAACATCCTTAAACACTTCCTGAGTTTCCGGTCCTTTTTTCCCCTGAGTTCCCACAAAAGCTCCATGGGTAGCCAGGCCAGTCATTTTCCTCACCAGCTCATCTTTTGCCACACTGGGACAGGCTGCTCCTTCCCCCTTAAGATTACTTTCTTGAAATGTGTCCATCCTTCCTGGACCCCTTTGTTTTTAAGGGCTGTTTCCCTTAAAAAAATCAGTACCTGATTTGGTACTCCCCAAATCAGCATCCTAAATAGGCCAAAGTCTGCCCTTCCTAATTCCAGTGTAGAAGTTTTGTTGCTGCCCCTCCTTCTTTCACAGAACATTGAAAACTTGATTATTTCATGGTCACTGTGCCCCAGGCAGCCTCCGAGCCCCACATCTGCCCCCAGCCCTTCTCTGTTTGTGAACAGCAGCAGACAGAGCTTTCCTTGGCAGTGGGAGTGTCACCAAAAATTCGGTAAAACAGAAAACTCCTTAACCCCAATGTAGCATTAAGAAGCAGCATTCTTTATTCAGCTGGATGCACGGGGGAGAGCTCCTCCCAAAGCCCTGCAGGCTGAGTACAGGAAAGTTTCTGTTTATTTTCTGTATTTTGCACACATATTCATTGATTGTCCTGGACTAAACACACATATGATAATCATTTCCCCAAAATCATTAACACATTTCCCCTCCCCTTTACCCATGCGTTCTTCTGTCCTGGGGGTCTCTCTGGTGGTCCCTGGTGCTCGTGGACCCCAATGTTCCAGTGGGCCTGGCTGAGCTGGCAGGACACTGAGGCTGGTGAACTTCCAGTTCCCCTTCTCACACAATGGGCATTGTGTGGTTTCCATAGGCCTGGGGTTTTGGAGAACAAGCTCCAGGTGTCAGCTCACCTGGTGTAGACAATTTATCATCTGGTAACATGAGGTCACAGAGTGGGCTATGACATCACAGAGTGGGTTATGTGAGGTCATTGAGCAGCTATGACATCATAGACAGCCTCTGTGACATCACAGAGACAGCTGTGACATCACAGGGCAGAGGTCTGACATCACAGAACAGACTATGACATCACAGAGCTGTCTGTGACATCAGAGACCAGCTGTGTGACATTAGAGAATGGGCTGTGACATCACAGAGCAGGCTGTGACATCCCAGAGGGGCTGTGTGACATCCCAGCAGGGCTGTGTCAGGTCACTGGGTTGGTCACTCCGCCCCAGCTCCCCCTCACAGTTTCTCCCAACAAGTCCAATGCTGTCCATGCCCAGCAGGGTCCCTGTCCCCCGGGATCCCCCCGGCCCACCTGGAGCCACAGCCTCCACCAAAGGATGTTCCACAGGATCCACCCCAGAGCCTGACATGGGGACAAGGGGCCAGGGCTGTGTGACCAGGACATCAAGGACAGGGATTATCCAGGTCACTGTGGCCTGGGTTGGGTTGCCCAGGGCAGGAAAGATGTCTGGCAGCTGGAGCAGGGTCTGGGAAGGGCCTCCAAGGTGGGGCTGGAGCCCTTGGGCTGTGAGCAGAGGCTGAGGGAGCTGGGCTTGTCCAGCCCGGAGCAGGGAAGGCTGAGGGGCTCCTCATCCCAGCCTGGCAGTGCCAGCCAGGAGGGGATGGAGAACACAGAGCCAGGCTCTTCACCGGGGGCCTGGTGGGAGACAAAAGCCAATGGGTGGGAGGGGAAAGAGGGGAGATCAGCCAGGACAGGAGGAGGTGAAATGAGTCAGGCTGGTTTCAGCATTTCCTCAACACCAAGAGCAGCCTGACCTCCCTTCTCCATCCACCACTGACAGCTTTGCAAATCAGGAATTGTTCTGAGCTGTTTTGCCCCCCACTCCAGGACGAGCATTCTGATACAAGAACTTAATTGTGTTTATATCTATCACAGAACCACGTTTGTCTGAAATCAATTTTAGTATGGAAATCACTTGTGGATGGTGGACTCATCAGATGCTGCTGGGACGTTGCACATAGCTCAGGGAAGAGCGTGATTGTTCATGGTCTGTTGACCATGAAGAGAAACTTTCTGTGCCTCTGAGTCTCACCAGTTCCTGATCCCCAAAGGACACAAACCTGATGAGTTGTGGTTCCCACTCCAGTGGCTGCACTTGGACCTCCCTCCATAGCCAGAGCAGAGCTCCCTTGTCCCAGAAAGTCCCTGGCAATGCAGGGATGAAGGAAACAGGACAGGCTGTGGGGGTCAGGGGCAGGGCAGAGCCAGGGAGAAGAATGACTTTTGCATTTGATGGAGCTGTGCCTTCCCTTGGCTTTGTTGGCTGACAAGAAATGAACATCCCTCTGTGTCTCGGGCAGCTCCTTCTCCAAGGAAAGCAGGTGGGAGTTGGAGCCAAGGAGCTGAAAGCTGCAGGTGCAGCCTGGGCTGGAGGGAGCTCAGATTTGCACAAGGCTGCTCTGAGTGCCAGGGCTTGGATGGGGAAATGGTGGGGTGGGGGGTAGGGACAGAGTCTGATTGATTGTCAGCCATGAAGGGTCTTGATTTTCATATCTATTCAAACTGCATGAGGAGGTACTTGGAGGCAATGTCAGTTGGAGATTCCACATATCAATGAATTAACAGGAAAACAAAACTAAACAGGACGTAAAAAATCTTTTCTTGCTGTCTTTTTAAATATCATGTATTCACTTTGAATACACTACTGAGATCTACTTAACTACAAATGATTTGGAAACTGAAATCAAATTATTCCCAGAGGCTTGGCTTGTTCAGGTGTTCTGAATGTTAATGAGCCCTGGGACACTGAATTCCTGCACTGAAGAGCTGCAGGCTGAACAAGCCTCTGGAGCAGGAAAATTCAGCAGCAGCCTCCAAGGTGCTGAGGATGTCAGCAGCCCCCAGTGAGGCCATCCCTGCCCAGAGACCGTGGGGGAATGGGCAGACAAGGAGAGCGTCCCTGGGGCTGGGGCAGCACAACTCAGAGGCAGCAGCGGCTCCAGCTGGGCAATGGAGTGTGGAATGTGGCTGGGAAAGCCCTGCCTGGGCTGGGCCAAGCAGGACACACAAGCCCTGACCCCCATCCCCCAAACAACTCTCGCAATAAGATATTTAAAAGGAATTATAATTATTTGTGTCCTCTGAGTTAGATGCACAAAGACATTTCAATAAGACATTCTCAGGAGCTCAAAACAACATAACAGCCTTTACTGCCAACTTTAGAAAATCAAAGAAATTTTTGCAAAAGTTTTTAAGGGACATTCAATCAACAAAAGCACTTCTCAAAGCATTAATTTGGCATATTCAACTTCACAAACTCTAAGTTTGTTCAATTTTAAGTTAATCAAAATTTGCAAGAGGACAAAAACAGAAGCAGTATTTTTCATTCTCTGAGAGAGAGAAAGAAAAATAAGATTCAGAGAAGCATACACACAGGTACCAACTCCTGGATTCCAGTGTTGTTCAGATAGAAATTCCAAGAGGAGGTAGGGTCAAGATGTGTGCTTGCCTTGTGCTCAGCCTTCAATACCCCTTGGTCTCCCTGGGCCCTTCCCCCAGGTGGGACTTGGGCTCATTTGGTCCCTCAGGAGCTGGGCTGGGGCTGCAGAGGTGGCTGTGGAGCATTGCCTGTGCTGTGCCAGGGACTGGCAGCCACTGCTGGGCTGGGATAGAGGCTCTGGGGGGATTGGGGTTCCAGGGCAGGGCAGGGCTGGGGTTCCAGGGCAGGGCAAGGCTGGACCTGCCCCTTCCTCCCCCACACATGAAATGTTTCCAGCCAACAATCTCCTCCAGTCTGTCACAATTGGGAATATTGGAGGTGGAACCCCAATTCTGGCCATGGGCACCTGGACAAGAAGGACAGTTCTTTTCCATAGAAGCCCAGAGTCTGGAGAGCCTCACTAGGCCAAGGCCAGCCAGACTTGTCAGTTATGCCAGATCTTGTCTGAGACCTATCCTTGGATATAAGGAATTTTGGAGGTGGAAGCCAAATTTCAGCCATGGGCACCCGGAGAAGCAGCACAGTTCTTTTCCATAGGAAGGAGAGCAGGGAACCTTTCCCCAATGTTCTGGGGACAGATATAAGGGTTTTGGAGGAGAAATCCCAATTCTGGCCATGGGTGTCTGGAGGAGAAGGAGAGTTCTTTTCCACAGGAAGGAAAGCACAGAGCCCCAGTGTTTTAGCAGCAGATGAGAAGTGACCCTCAACATGCCAAGGTCAGCTGGACCAGTGAGGTGGTCCCTGGGAGGCCAAGCCAGCCAGACCTGTTCCATGCTCTTTTGGTTTTATGGTGCCCCATAGTGTCACAATAGTGTTTTGGACCCATGGGGCCCTGCAGTGTCATAATAGTGCCTTGATTCCAGGGGGTCCAGCAGTGTCACAATGGCCCCTTGTTTCGATTGGGTTTTACAGTGTTGCAATGGCCCTTCAGTGTCACAATGGTCCCAATGATTCCATGAGCCTTGCTGTGTCACAATGGTCTCCGTGGTTCCCCAGGCCCCACAATGTCACAGGACTCCTCTGTTCCATGAGCCCTGCAATGTCACAATGGACCTTTGGACCCTGGGGGTTTGCAGTGTCACAATGGTCTCCTTTGGCTCCACAGTGTCACAATGGACCATTGATGACAGGAGGCCCCTCTGTGTCACCCTGGAGCTTTGGTTCCATGCAGCCCTGCAGGGTCACAAAGGCCTCTTGGTTTCACGAGGCCCCACAGTATCACAATGGTCCTCTTGGTTCTGTGGGGACCCCCAGGGTCACAATGGTCTCACTGGTTCCATGAGGCCTCACAGTGTCACAATGCTTTGCCTATTCCATGGGCCCTCATAGTGTCACAATGATCTCCATGATCCCATGAGTCCCCTCAGAGTCACAGTGGTCTTTATGGTTCCATGAGGCTGTGAAGTGTCCTAATGGTGTCTCCATGGTTCCATGCGGCCTTGAAATGTCACAATGGACTTTTGGCACCACTGTGAGACCAGGGGGTCTCACTGTGTCACAATGACCCCTTGGTTCCATGACACCCCAAAGTGTCACAATGGTCTCCACGGTTCCATGAGGGCCCACAGGGTCACAACCATCCCGTGGCCTGACAGGCCCCACAGTGTCACAATGTTTGTTAAGGCCCCACAGTGTCACAATGGTCCTTGGTCTCACAGGGCCCCACAGTGTCACAATGGTCCCTTGGTTCCATGGGCCCTGTGCTGCTGCATTCCCCCCTCCCCTTCTCAGGCCGCCCTGCCAGCTGAGAAATGCTCCTTGGGGCTCGGCCTTGGCCAACAGCCCCTGGGCTCAGCTCCTCTGCAGCTCATCACAAACACTGTCTGCTCCAGGCACTGCTGCTGCCCAACCAGCTCCTGCTTTCTGTAGGAGCAGCCCTGGGAACTGGTTTTGTTCCCTCAGTGGCACAACATCCCTGTTCTCACACTGCCAAAGAAAGCTGTTGGTGCCAAGTGCGGCCAGGATGAACCATTGCTGGGACTGAAGCCCCTCTCTTGGGGCCCTGCAAACAGCGCTCCAAAAGGAGCCCTTGGAGCTCTCCTGGGCCAGCCACTCCCTCTGAGTGGGGCCTCTCCCAGCCGGGAACTCTCCCGTTTGCTGCACTCGGGGATCCCCAACAACGACGGGTAAGAATCTATAAAGTTAGAGGGTTTCAAGTTTGTGGGAAAACAGACAGGCCTCAGTGCAGCAGAGCTATGGATATTGCTGATGCATCTTGTTAAGCTGTAGCGAAGACGTGAGGAATAGAACAATAGAGCTATGTATTAGCGATTCAGAATAACTTTCTAAGTTGCAAAAAGTTTCTATAGCAAAGTTGAAATTATGAATAGGGTTTTATGCTTTGTCTTCTTATAAATGAAGAAGCAAGTATTGTTTTAACCTCAGCTACATGTGTTTATGTTGATTGGATAGAATCACTGTCAATATGCTTTCTCTCTGTGTAATTGGCTAAGATGAGTATTTGGTGACTTGTAACAAGTAAGTTTCTTTGGCTTGCTGCTTAGATGCGAACTGTCAAAATCTTTGCATAAACAAAACTATGTATTATAAAGATTCTAGAAAATAAGCAGTTCTGACACATCTACAGTAGTCTCGTCTTGTTCGTGCTTGTATATAAACTGCTGGCGCAAATGGTGCCCCTCGTGTGAAGACAAAGAGTTAGACTAGAGATAAAAAAAAATTCTGCAACAGTTCAGCAGCAGAGACCCAAAGTGTTAAACAAAGAGTTAGTTCATCCCCTTCGTCTACTGCTGCAGCTTATCTTTGTAAGTAACTTTTTATTAGAAGCCCTTGAGTGACTATGAGAAGTCATTTGTCTAAATCAGAATAAGACGTTTTTTACCAGCTTGACACAATTTTACAAGAAAAGAGACATTCTGATATCTCAAAAACTGAACTGAAAAACTTATTAGTCTGAGTAAAAGCGAACTCTCAAAATATTGACTTGCAGACTGCTTTTACCTTTGAATTTTAAGATCAAATAAATTAGAAGATATATAATTTGTTTTCTCTTAAAAAAGAAGAGACATTATATAAGCTAATTCCTGTTTCTCGAGCTATATTAAACTGCTTTAAACAAAATGACCGTACCACAAGATTTTCCAGACAACAAAACAAAACATCTTGCTCAGAGCCTTTAAATCCAAGCAATACCGAAACAGCGTCACCTTCTGTAAAAATTTCGAGTTCTCCAGAGAGTCAGTTTTCTTCCAGTGAGTTCAGTATCTCTCCAGATAAAACTGAAAGTGTCGTGTCTCCCGGAGGCTGTGAACCGGATCAGCTTTCAGCTCAGGTTGTGCCTTCTGTTCCTTCCGAGTTTCCCTGCGTCCCTGTTTCTTCTGTCCGGCTCCCACAAGTTCCTCCACAGAAAAATGAACTTTTGCCATGTCGAGAAAAGTGCTCAGAGTTTTAGTTGCGTTCCGAAAATGTGATTAATGCTGAAATGTGTTCAAGAGAGTGTGTAAACTGTGCTAGCGAGAGAAATGAGAGTTTGCAGAAGTTTTGTGATAAGAAAATTATAGATTCTGAAAGTGCACAAGCAGAAACAGTTGAAATGAGTTTAAGATCTGATTTGTCTGTTCGAAGAGCTGAGAGTAAACTTGCCTCTGCTTCCCTTCCTTTAAGAGATACGTCCTCAACTGTAGTTCAAGAAGACAAGTTGCTTTGCAATTCTAAAAATTCTTTTTTAGTGAATTGTCCTAATCTCCCTGAGTTTGTTGAATGCTCAGATACAGAGTCTTTTGTTGTGAATAAAGATTCTTTTCCTGATAGCAAAGCAGAGAGAGACACTGAAGTGTTAAGCGTTAGTCCTGAAGCTAGTGAAACTAAAATTGCTCAGTCCAGAAAGAGAGTTGCGATTAAAGCAAGAGAATGTAAAAAGACTTCTGTATCAACACAAACTGATGATTCTAGAATCTTAAAACCTAATTCTGTTTTTACTGAAAGAAAAATTAGCCTTTCGAGCTCACAGCTTAATGCTGGCAATTTTCCAACTGAGTCTCCCCAGTCAGAAATGCGATGTGTAACTTGTAAAAATGCTTTAGAAAGTGTCACAAAAGCCAAATCGAGATCTAAAACTCAAAAACAGTCTAATTTGTCTAAATTTAATAATACTTATTCCAGTGACAGTAAAAAAAATGACTCAGATCCGAGCTCGCTGCCAAAGCCCTTAAAGCAAAAAGCCAGCGACTCCTCTGTCTCTCTTAGCAGAGATCCTGAAAAAGCTTGTCCCTCCAGTAGTAGCCCAGCCCAGATATCAGAGTCATTTTCTCCCGCCCCAACTAGCAGAGATCCCAAAAAAGTTAGTTGTTATAACAACACCTCTGCCAAGAGCTCTAAAGTTAACAAAAGTCCCAGAATAAAAACTTTCACTGAAACTGTCTGTTCTTCCAAGCCAAAAAAAACAGAGAAGAAAAAGATCTCAGAGCCACCATTGATTTTACCTGACTAGTCCAATATTAATCAAAATTTAGAAAAATATTTTGATTCTCAGAAGCCACTTCTTGCTTTACCAGTAAGATATAGTCGTCACAATGCTAACCCCAGATATAAAAGTCTTACGTATCATGATATAAAAGAATTACGTCAAGCTTTAAAAGAAAGCAAGTTTTCTTCTCCTTATTTTGATAATGTGTTAAAATGTGTTTTTAATTCATTTGATTTGGTTCCTGCAGATTGTCGAAATGTGGCTTCCCTGATTTTAACCAATTTACAGTATCTTTTATGAGAATTGCAAAAGAAAAAACTCTGTTTGCACTGTGCTGTTAGATTCTGATGAACAAACTTGTTACTTTGCTTATGTTAAACCAAGTCACTTTTTAAAAAGAATTGTCATGTGAAAACATTCCAACTAAGACAACTTTCTATCTGAGTGTCACAATGTATATGATTTGCTAATGTCTTGTTGTACAAGTCTTTTCTTCAGTTTGACAGAAGTTTCCAGGATTCAAGATTCTACACTACATGGATGATTTGCTCATCGCAGCTCCTCCGAAGACAGAGATAGAGCCAACCTGTACTAGTATTGTGACTGAAATCCAAGATGCTAAACTTGACACTTCTACAAAAAAACCCAAGGCTGTGACATCAACTCTTCAAAGAAAACAAGCTCATCACTGTGTTCCAGACAAGCCTTTCTTTTTTGCAATTTTAAGAAAAAAAATGCAACTTTGTAGCCTCATTTTCCAGTAGAACCCTTCTGAAACAGATCCTTTATTGATAATAGAATAGATTTTTCTTCCCTACAAGTTTCCAAAGACAATTTTCACAGTTTTAGAAATGATTGCACAAATTGTAATTAAAGCCAGAACCAAACTTTTAACTTTAGTCAACCAAGAATTTGCAGTTATCTATTTGCCATTGAAAAAAGATTACCTTAATTGAGCAATGCAAAATTCTGATGATTTGCAGTATGTCCCGTCCTGTTCGTGCTTGTATATAAACTGCCGGCGCACGACGGAGCCTGGGCCGGTCCCCCCACTCCTCCAGGCTCAGCCCTTCACCCGCTGGGGAGATGCCAAAGGATCCACAGGGAGCATTCCCTGCCCTCAGGGGAATTTCTCACAGGTGCCTTGCACTGACTCTGTGTGTCTGTGTGCACACAGGAGTGCCTGTGCTGGGGAAATGTGGCAGAAATGCTGCTCTCTGAGGGGTTTGAGTGCCTTGGATAGCTGCGCCAGTCAGGACGGTAGGTAAGGTTAGATCATGAGGAATAAGTTAAGTTAAGTGGTGTTAAGAGCTGTTTTTTTGCTAATTAAAGTTTAATATGTTATAAGCTAAGTTGAATATTGTTTAGTGGTCCAATATTAAATAATTAAGTCATAGCTTATAAGTTAGGTTAAATACTGTTAAGCGCTGTTCTTTTACTAAATTGTGAAGTTTAAGGTATCAGTTAAAGTTAAGGTGTAAGTTAAGTCCTGTTAAGATTGAGCTGTGTTAAGCGTTTAGGCCGTATTCCTTTTATCCTTGCCCTCACTGTCCTTGTGTCACACACACAGGGACAGTTCTCAGCTCATTTCTGGTTAGATTGCCTGGATTTTCTTTGGTTTTGTTGTTGCTTTGTTTCCTTGCTGTACCTGAAGTGCCCAGTCAAGAGCAGAGTGACTCTTGCCAAGGAACTTTGTGTTGCTGTCCCTTAATATTCAATCTGGTTTTTGCTGATCCCTTGCTGGGGATTTTTTCAGCGCTCTCAAGGCCTCGTTGGTAACAGGGTGAAGGAGCCCTGGCCCAGGCTCTGGCCCTGGGGGACACGGGGACGCTGCCGGGGGGTCCCTGTCCCCCTGTGCCACCCCCAGGGCCCCGGCCCCCCGTCCCCGTGTCAGGCTCTGGGGTCGATCTCGTGGAACATCCTCTGGGGGAGGCTGCGGGGCCGGGGGCGGGGGGACCCGGGGGGACAGGGGACCCCGCTGTGCACGAAGCAGGGGTTGGACTGCTCTGGGGGAGCTGTGAGGGGGGCCGGGGCAGAGTGACCTCCCCAGTGACCTCACACAGCCCCTGGGATGTCACACAGCCACTGTGATGTCACACAGCCAACTCTATGATGTCACATAGCCCTTGTGATGTCACACAGCATCCTGTGATGTCACACAGCCCCTGTGTTGTCACAGAGCCAGCTCTGAGATGTCACCCTATGATGAGATACAGCTGCTCTGTGATGTCACAGAAGCCTCTGTGATGTCACAAAGTCACCCTGTGATTTTACAGTTTATTCTCTGATGTCACAGCCTGCTCTATGATGTGACACAGCCAGCCAGTGATGTCACAACCCACTCTCTGATGTCACAGAGCCACCCTCTATGATGGTGGGATCTGCTCTAGGGCCTCACATCCTACTCTATGGATAGATAGACAGACAGCCATGGGATGTCACAACCCCCTCAGTGATGTCACAAATCCTCACTGTGATGTCAT
>NW_022148057.1:0-60079 GCF_901933205.1 Camarhynchus parvulus
CACCCTGGTGGAGCTCAGGGGTCACTTTTGGGGTGATTTATGGGATTTTGGGTGATTTTGGGGTTCTGGGGTCACTTTTGGGGTGATTTATGGGATTTGGGGTGATTTTGGGGTTCTGGGGTCACTTTTGGGGTGATTTATGGGATTTTTGGGGTCATTTCCAACCATTCTAGATCCGAGGCTGCGTGCTGACCCTGGTGGAGCTCAGGGGTGATTTTGGGTGATTTTGGGTGATTTATGGGATTTTGGTTGATTTTGGGGTCATTTATGGGATTTTTGGGTTCATTTTCAGCCGTTTCGGGTCCGTGGCTGTGTCCTGACCCTGGTGGAGCTCAGGGGTGATTTTGGGGTGATTTTGGGTGATTTTGGGTGATTTATGGGGTGATTTATGGGGTTTTTGGTTCATTTCCAGCCGTTCCGTGTCCGAGGCTGTGTCCTGAGCCTGGTGGAGCTCAGGGGTGATTTTGGGGTGATTTTGGGGTGATTTTGGGGTCATTTTGGGTTCATTTATGGGGTTTTTGGGTTCATTTTGAGCCGTTCCGTGTCCGTGGCTGCGTGCTCACCCTGGTGGAGCTCAGGGTTGATTTTGGGTGATTTTGGGGTCATTTTGGGGTCATTTTGGGGTCATTTTGGGGTCATTTATGGGGTTTTTGGGTTCATTTTCAGCCGTTCCGTGTCCGAGGCTGTGTCCTGACCCTGGTGGAGCGCATGGACGAGGAGTTCACCAAGATCATGCAGAACACCGACCCGCACTCCCAGGGTGGGTCACGCGGGGCGGGTGAAGAGATTCCAGAAAACCCCAAAAACCCCAAAAAAAAAAAACCAAAAACCTCAAAAAACCACAACAAAACCCAAAGAAACCCTGAAAAACCCCCCAAAAAATGCCTAAAATAAACCCAAAAAATCCCAAAAGTAATCCAAAAAACCCCCAAGAAAAACCCAAAAAACCGCCTGAAATAAACCAAAAAAAAAAAAAAACCAAAGAATCCCAAAAGAAACCGTAGAAAACCCCAAAAACGCCTAAAATGAACCAAAAATAAAAGCTTCTTTGAGTTTTTATCACCTCACCTGTCCCCCAGGTAACCCAGGTGGTTTTTCCCTCACCCAGAGCACCTGGAGCACCTGAAGGACCCAGATCCTCACCTGAGGCTCACCTGGGTGGATTTGTTTGGGGTTTCTTTTTGGTTTTTTGGGGTTTTTTTGGGTTTTGTGACCTCACCTGTCCCCCAGGTGTGCCCAGATATGTCCAGGTGTGACCTCAGAACACCTGGAGCTCCTGAAGGACCCAGATCCTCATCTGGGGCTCACCTGGGTGGATTTGTTTGGATTTTTGGAGTTTTTTAAGGTTTTTTGGAGCTTTTATGACGTCACCTGTCCACCAGGTGAGCTCCCCAGGTAACCCAGGTGTGTTTTTCAGAGGACATGAAGTACCTGCACTGGAGCTCACCTGGATGGAGTTTTTTGGGGGTTTTTGGTTTTTTTGGGGGGGTTTTTGGGTTTTACGACCTCACCTGTCCCCCAGGTGAGCTCAGGTGTGTCCAGGTGTGACCTCAGAACACCTGGAGCTCCTGAAGGACCCAGATCCTCACCTGGGGCTCACCTGGGACTCACCTGGATGGGATTTTTAGGGGGTTTTTTGGAGTTTTTTTAGGTTTTTTGGAGCTTTTATCAGCTCACCTGTCCCCCAGGTGAGCTCCCCAGGTAACCCAGGTGGTTTTGTCCCTCCCCAGAGTACGTGGAGCACCTGAAGGACCCAGATCCTCACCTGGGGCTCACCTGGATGGGATTTTTGGGGGGTTTTTTTTGGGTTTTTTTAGGTTTTTTGGGTTTTATAACCTCACCTGTCCCCCAGGTGAGCTCCCCAGGTAACCCAGGTGATTTTGTCGTCCGTCCCCCCCAGAGTACGTGGAGCACCTGATCCTGAACTGGGGCTCACCTGGGGCTCACCTGGATGGGTTTTTGGGGGGTTTTTTTTGGGTTTTTTGGGTTTTTTTGGGTTTTGTGATCTCACCTGTCCCCCAGGTAACCCAGGTGTGTGTTTGGTGTTGTCCCCCTCCCCAGAGTACGTGGAGCACCTGATCCTGACCTGGGACTCACCTGAGACTCACCTGGATGGGATTTTTGGGGGTTTTTGGGTTTTTTTGGGGGGTTTTTTGGGTTTTACGACCTCACCTGTCCCCCAGGTGAGCTCAGGTGTGTCCAGGTGTGACCTCAGAACGCCTGGAGCTCCTGAAGGACCCAGATCCTCACCTGGGACTCACCTGGATGGGCTTTTTTGGAGTTTTTTAGGTTTTTTTGGGTTTTATGACCTCACCTGTCCCCCAGGTGAGCTCCCCAGGTAACCCAGGTGTGATTTTGTCCCCCTCCCCCCCCAGAGTACGTGGAGCACCTGAAGGACCCAGATCCTCACCTGGGGCTCACCTGGATGGGATTTTTGGGGGTTTTTTTTGGGTTTTTTTAGGTTTTTTGGGTTTTATAACCTCACCTGTCCCCCAGGTGAGCTCCCCAGGTAACCCAGGTGATTTTGTCGTCCGTCCCCCCCAGAGTACGTGGAGCACCTGATCCTGAACTGGGGCTCACCTGGGGCTCACCTGGATGGGATTTTTGGGGGTTTTTTTTGGGTTTTTGGGTTTTTGGCTTTTGTGACCTCACCTGTTCCCCAGGTAACCCAGGTGTGGTGTTGTCCCCCTCCCCCAGAGTACGTGGAGCACCTGAAGGACCCAGATCCTCACCTGGGGCTCACCTGGATGGATTTGTTTGGGGTTTTTTTGGTTTTATGACCTCACCTGTCCCCCAGGTAACCCAGGTGTGATTTTGTCCCCCTCCCCCCCCAGAGTACGTGGAGCACCTGATCCTGAACTGGGGCTCACCTGGGGCTCACCTGGATGGATTTTTGGGGGGTTTTTTTTGGGTTTTGGGTTTTTTGGCTTTTGTGACCTCACCTGTCCCCCAGGTAACCCAGGTGTGGTGTTGTCCCCCTCCCCCAGAGTACGTGGAGCACCTGAAGGACCCAGATCCTCACCTGGGGCTCACCTGGATGGATTTGTTTGGGGTTTTTTTTTGGTTTTATGACCTCACCTGTCCCCCAGGTAACCCAGGTGTGGTGTTGTCCCCCTCCCCAGAGTAGCGTGGAGCACCTGAAGGGCCGAGGGGCCGCGTCGGCACATCATCGTCGGCTGCAGCGCTACCTGCAGGGCAAGGGCAGCCCCGAGGAGCTGTGCCGCGTCTACCTGCGCCGCATCCTGCACACCTACTACAAGTTCGACTACGGCGCCGCCGGCGCGCCGCCGCGGGGGGACGGGACGGAGCGGGCCAGCGCCCCCTGGACGCGGCGGACAGAGGGGCGCCGAGGACGGGGGGGAGGAGGAGGAGGAGGAGGAAGGCAAGGAGAAGGAGGACGGGCAGGAGAAGGAGGAGGAGGGGCGGAGGACGGACAGGTGAAGCAGCAGGAGGAGGAGGAGGAGGACGGGCGGGCGAAGGAGGGCGGACAGACGCGGGCGCGGCGCGTGGAGGAGCGGCTGGAGGAGGAGGAGGAAGAGGAGAGAGGATTCGGAGGCTGATGGAGAGGCTGTGCAGGTGAGGGGGTGCCTGGGGGTGGGGGAGGGGGGGGGGGGACACCTGAGGGGTGGGGACACACCTGGGCACACCTGGAGGGGGTGGGGACACACCTGGATGGGGGAAAAGGGGACAGGGACACACCTGGGCACACCTGGAGGGGGTGGGGACACACCTGGAGGGGGTGGGGACACAGCTGGACACACCTGGAGGGGGTGGGGACACACCTGGATGGGGAAAAGGGGACAGGGACACACCTGGGCACACCTGGACGGGGTGGGGACACACCTGGGTGGGGGAAAAGGGGACAGGAACACACCTGGGCACACCTGAATGGAGCAGGGACACACCTGGATGGGGTTAGGACACATCTGGATGGCATTGGGACACACCTGGATGGGCTCAGGGTACACCTGGGCACACCTGGAGAGGGTGGGGACACACCTGGGCACACCTGGGTGGGGTCGGGACACACCTGGATGAGTGAGGGACCCACCTGGGCACACCTGGAGGGGGTGGGGACACATCTGGATGGGATTAGGACACACCTGGATGAGTGAGAGACACACCTGGGCACACCTGGAGGGGGTGGGGACACATCTGGATGGGAGAAAAAGGGACAGGGACACACCTGGATGGAGCAGGGACACACGTGTCTCACCTGCCCAGGTGTGTCTCACCTGCCTCGGGATCTCTCACCTGATTTTAAGGCTTTACCTGCCCCTAAAATCTCAGGATTTTGGGGTTGAAATCCCGGAATTTCTGGGTGTCTCACCTGCCCAGGTGTGTCTCACCTGCTGCAGAAGTTCTCACCTGTTTCTGCCTCACCTGTCCCTGAAATCTCAGGATTTTTTGGGTTGAAATTTCGGGATTTTTGGGATTAAAATCTCAGGATTTTTGGGGTTAAAATCTCAGGATTTTAGGGTTGAAATCTCAGGATTTTTGGGTTGAAATTTTGGGATTTTTGGGTTGAAATTTTGGGATTTTTGGGTTGAGATTTTTGGGATTTTGGCGTCTCTCACCCGCCTCACCTGCGGCAGGTTCGTGTACGCCAAGGACCGCACGGACCGGATCCGCACCTGCGCCATCCTGTGCCACATCTACCACCACGCCCTGCACAGCCGCTGGTACCGCGCCCGCGACCTCATGCTCATGTCGCACCTGCAGGACAACATCCAGCACGCCGACCCACCTGTGCAGGTAAATCACACGCCTGTGCAGGTAAATCACACACCTGAAAGGGTTAAACACACCTGGGCAGGACAAGATCCAGCACGCCAACCCACCTGTGCAGGTGAGAAAGGGTTAAACACACCTGGGCAGGTAAGGGTTAAACACGCACCTGAAAGGGTTAAACACACCTGAAAGGCTTAAACACACCTGTGCAGGTAAATCACACGCCTGTGCAGGTAAATCACACACCTGAAAGGGTTAAACACACCTGGGCAGGACAACATCCAGCACGCCAACCCACCTGGGCAGGTAAGGGTTAAACGCACCTGGAAGGGTTAAACACACCTGGGCAGGTAAATCACACACCTGGAAGGGTTAAACGCACCTGAAAGGGTTAAACACACCTGGGCAGGTAAGGGTTAAACACGCACCTGGGCAGGTGAGGGTTAAACGCACCTGAAATTCAATTTCCAACCCCAAAACCTCCATTTTTTTTTTGCCCAAATTTGGCATTTTCCACCCCAAACCTGTGGACTTCTTGACTTCACCTGTCCCAGGTGTCTCACCTGTGTCCCACCTGTCCCAGCTTCTCCTCAGTCCATCCTGCACCTGGAGGTGCCGCCATTTTGCGACCTCCAAAAACTCCATTTTTACCCCCAAAAATTGATTTTTTTTTTGCCCAAAATTGCCATTTTTCACCCCAACATTTATTCACTTATTGCCAGGTGTCTCACCTGTGTCCCACCTGTCCAGGACCTCCTCAACCCCTGGAGATGCCGCCATTTTGCGACCTCCAAAAATTCCAATTCCAACCCCAAAAATTTCCATTTCCAGCCCCAAAAATTGACATTTTTTTACCCAAAATTGCCATTTTTCACCCCAAAACCTCCTCACCTGTGTCCCACCTGTCCCAGATTCTCCTGAGTCCATCCTGCACCTGGAGATGCCGCCATTTTGCGACCTCCAAAAACTCCATTTTTACCCCCAAAAATTGATTTTTTTTTTACCCAAAATTGCCATTTTTCACCCCAAAATTTATTCACTTATTGCCAGGTGTCTCACCTGTGTCCCACCTGTCCAGATCCTCCTCAACCCCTGGAGATGCCGCCATTTTGCGACCTCCAAAAATTCCAATTCCAACCCCAAAAATTTCCATTTCCAGCCCCAAAAATTGACATTTTTTTACCCAAAATTGCCATTTTTCACCCCAAAACCTCCTCACCTCTGTCCCACCTGTCCCAGATTCTCCTGAGTCCATCCTGAACCTGAAGATGCCGCCATCTTGTGACCTCCAAAAATTCCATTTTCACCCCCAAAAATTGATTTTTTTTTGCCCAAAATTTGCATTTTTCACCCCAAAACTTCTTCAGTTGTTGCCAGGTGTCTCACCTGTGTCTCACCTGTGTCCCACCTGTGTCCCACCTGTGTCCAACCTGTCCAGGACCTTCTCAAGACCTGGAGGTGCCGCCATTTTGTGACCTCCAAAAATTCCACTTCCAACCCGAAAAATTGATTTTTTTTTACCCAAAATTGCCATTTTTCACCCCAAACCCGCCTCACCTGTCCCAGGTGTCTCACCTGTGTCCCACCTGTCCAGGACCTCCTCAACCCCTGGAGATGCCGCCATTTTGCGACCTCCAAAAACTCCACTTCCAACCCCAAAAATTTCCATCTCCACCCCGATTTTTTTTTTTTTTTTTGCCCAAGTCCCGCTTTTCACCCCAAACCTCGCCTCGCCTGTCCCCGCAGATCCTCTACAACCGCACCATGGTCCAGCTGGGCATCTGCGCCTTCCGCCAGGGCCTCATCAAGGACGCGCACAACGCCCTGCTGGACATCCAGAGCTCGGCCGCCAAGGAGCTCCTGGGCCAAGGCTGCTCCTGCGCAGCCTCCAGGGCGCAACGCCGAGCAGGAGAAGGTGGAGAAGGCGCCAGGTGCCCTTCCACATGCACGTCAACCTGGAGCTGCTCGAGTGCGTCTACCTGGTGGCGGCCATGCTGCTGGAGATCCCCTACATGGCGGCGCACGAGTTCGACGCCCGCCGGAGGATGATCAGCAAGCAGTTCCACCACCAGCTGCGCGTGGTCGAGAGGCAGCCGCTGCTGGGTAGGAGGAGAACCGAAATCGGGAAGTTTCGACGCAAGATTTGGGGGGGTTTGAGGTCAAGATTTGGGGGTTTTGAGGTCAAAAATGGGGTTTTGAGGTCCGTAATTACCTTAGGCAGGTCTTGGTTTGGTGGTTCTATCTCTTAAAATGGCCATTCTAGATCTTTCAAAGGTTCCTCAGACCATGGTTGCTGGTTTTGACCCAAAATTGCAGGGTTTGGGTTTGGGAATTTGGGGTTTTGAGGTCACAAATGGGGTTTTGAGGTCCATAATTACCTTGGGTCAGTCTTGGTTTGGTTCTTTTATCTCCTAAAATGGTGGTTCTAGATCTTCTTGATGTTCCTCAGACCAAAATTGGTGATTTTGACCAAAATTTAATAATTTTGACCCAAAATTGGGTTCTTGAGGTCCAAAATTACTTTAGGTCAGTCTTGGTTTGGTTCTTTTATCTCCTGAAATGGGGGTTCTAGATCTTCTTGATGTTCCTCACACCAAAATTGGTTCTTTTCACCAAAATTACAAGATTTTGACCCAAAATTGGGTTCTTGAAGTCCATAATTACCTTGTGTCGGTCTTGGTTTGGTTCTTTTATCTCCTAAAATGGGGGTTCTAGAACTTCTTGATGTTCCTCACACCAAAACCAGTTTTTTGAACCAAGATTTGGGGGTTTTGACCCAAAATTGGGTTCTTGAGGTCCATAATTACTTAGGCAGGTCTTGGTTTGGTTCTTTTATCTCCTAAAATGGCCGTTCTAGATTCTTGGTGTTCCTCAAGCCAAAATTCGCTTTTTTTGACCCAAATGAGCATTTCTTGACCAAAATTTAGGGATTTTAACCCAAAACTGGGTTCTTGAGGTCCATAATATCTCAATCCGCTTTTAGTTTGGCTCTTCCACCCCAAAATTTGAAGTTTTTGGATCTTGATGTTCTTCAACCCAAAATTCGCTTCCTTAGACCCAAAAATGGGAATTTTTGGCCCTAAATTGACTTTTTTTTACCCAAAATTAGCATTTTTCACCCCAAAATTTTTCTCACCTGTCTCTCACCTGTCCCAGGATCTCCTCAACACCTGGAGATGCCACCATTTCGTGACCTCCAAAAATTCCATTTTTAACCCCAAAAATTCCAATTTTTTCCCAAAAAACTCCAAATTTTTTGCCCAAATTTTGCCATTTTTGCCCCAAAATTTTGCCATTTATCCCCAGGTGTCCCACCTGTGTCCCACCCGTCCCAGCTCATTTTATGACCTCCAAAATTCCATTTTTTAACCCCAAAAGCTCCGGTTTCTTTCCCCTAAAAACTTCATTTTCCCCCCCAATTTTTTTTCCTTTTTTTTGCCCAAAATCCTCATTTTTCACCCCAAATTTTTCTCACCTCTCCCCGGGTGTCCCACCTGTGTCTCGCTTTTCCCAGCTCATTTTGCGACCTCCAAAATTCCCTTTTTAACCCCAAAAATTCCATTTTTTTCCCAAAAAACTCCGATTTTTTTTGCCCAAAATTGGCATTTTTCACCCCAAATTTTTCTCACCTCTCCCCAGGTGTCTCACCTGTGTCTTGCTTTTCCCAGCTCATTTGATGACCTCCAAACTTCCGTTTTTAACCCAAAAATTTCAGTTTTTAACTCCAAAACCTCCTTTTTTTTTCCCAAAAAACTCCGATTTTTTTTGCCTAAAATCCTCATTTTTCACCCCAAAGCTTTCTCACTTGTCCCAGGTCTCCCCACCTGTGTCCCACCTGTGTCCCACCTGTGTCCCACCTGTCCAGGACCTTCTCAACACCTGGAGGTGCCGCCATTTTACCTCCAAAAATTCCATTTCTAACCCCAAAAATTCCGATTTTTTTCCCAAAAACTCCGATTTTTTTGCCCAAAATCCTCATTTTTCACCCCAAAACTCTCTCACTTGTCCCAGGTCTCCCCACCTGTGTCCCACCTGTCCAGGACCTTCTCAACACCTGGAGGTGCCGCCATTTTACCTCCAAAAATTCCATTTTTAACCCCAAAAATTCCGATTTTTTTCCCAAAAGACTCACGATTTTTTTTTGCCCAAAATCCTCATTTTTCACCCCAAATTTTTCTCACCTCTCCCCGGGTGTCCCACCTGTGTCTTGCTTTTCCCAGCTCATTTGATGACCTCCAAAATTCCATTTTTAACCCAAAAATTTCAATTTTTAACTCCAAAACCTCCTTTTTTTTTTCCAAAAAACTCCAAATTTTTGTTGCCCAAAATCCTCATTTTTCACCCCAAAACTCTCTCACTTGTCCCAGGTCTCCCCACCTGTGTCCCACCTGTGTCCCACCTGTCCAGGACCTTCTCAACACCTGGAGGTGCCGCCATTTTACCTCCAAAAATTCCATTTCTAACCCCAAAAATTCCGATTTTTTTCCCCAAAAAACTCCGATTTTTTTTTGCCCAAAATCCTCATTTTTCACCCCAAAACTCTCTCACTTGTCCCAGGTCTCCCCACCTGTGTCCCACCTGTCCAGGACCTTCTCAACACCTGGAGGTGCCGCCATTTTACCTCCAAAAATTCCATTTTTAACTCCAAAACCTCCTTTTTTTTTTCCCAAAAATCTCCGATTTTTTTTTGCCCAAAATCCTCATTTTTCCCCCCAAACTCAGGTCCCCCCGAGTCCATGCGCGAGCACGTGGTGGCCGCCTCCAAGGCCATGAAGACGGGCGACTGGCGCCGCTGCCACCGCTTCGTGGTCAACGAGAAGATGAACAGCAAAGTGTGGGACCTGTTCCCCGAGGCCGACCAGGTGCGCGCCATGCTCGTCAGGTGAGCCCCAAAATTGGGGATTTTGGGCAACTTTGGGCGGTTTTGGGGCATTTTGGCCAATTTTGGATGATTTTTGGCAATTTTGAGTGGGATTTTTGGGGCGTTTTGGGCGATTTTGGGGCATTTTTAGGGGGTTTTGGGAGGGATTTGAGGTGCCCAGGTGAGTTCCAGTTGAGCCCCACCTGGGCTCAGGTCTGGCCAGGTAACAAAAAATGGGGATTTTGGGCAAATTTGGGCGATTTTAGGGTGGATTTGGGGCACTTTTGAGTGATTTTTGGGAGATTTTGGCCAATTTTTTTCGTGAATTTTGGGTGATTTTTGGGGGGATTTGGGGAGGTTCAAAGTGTGGGACCTGTTCCCCGAGGCCGACCAGGTGCGCGCCATGCTCGTCAGGTGAGCCCCGACCTGAAAAATTGGGGATTTTGGGCAACTTTGGGCGGTTTTGGGGCATTTTGGACAATTTTGGATGATTTTTGGCAATTTTGAGTGGGATTTTTGGGGCGTTTTGGGCGATTTTGGGAGGTTTTTAGGGGGTTTGGGGAGGGATTTGAGGTGCCCAGGTGAGTCCCACTTGGGCACAGATCTGGCCAGGTAACAAAAAATGGGGATTTTGGGCAACTTTGGGCGGTTTTGGGACATTTTGGACAATTTTTGAGGGTTTCCATTGGGATTTTGGGGTGATTTTTGAGGGATTTTTGAGGGTTTTAGGAGGATTTTGGGGAGTTTGGGGAGGGATTTGAGGGTCTCAGGTGAGTTCCAGTTGAGCTCCACCTGGGCTCAGGTGACGAAATTTGGGGATTTTGGGTCATTTTGGGTCATTCTAGTGGATTTTGAAAGGGATTTTTGATGTTTTTGGGGAGATTTTGGGGCATTTTGGGAGGGATTTGAGGGTCTCAGGTGAGTTCCAGGTGAGCTCCACCTGGGCTCAGGTCTGGCCAGGTAACAAAAAATGGGGATTTTGGGCAAATTTGGGCGATTTTAGGGTGGATTTGGGGCACTTTTGGGTGATTTTGGGGTGATTTTGGCCAATTTTTTGGTGAATTTTGGGTGATTTTTGGGGGGATTTGGGGAGGTTCAAAGTGTGGGACCTGTTCCCCGAGGCCGACCAGGTGCGCGCCATGCTCGTCAGGTGAGCCCCAAAATTGGGGATTTTTGGCAACTTTGGGCGATTTTTGAGGGTTTTGGGCAATTTTGGGGGGATTTTTAGGGGTTTTGAGAGCGATTTTTGGGCATTTTTAGGGCATTTTTGGGGTTTTAAGAGGGATTTTGGGAGGGATTGAGGTTCTCAGGTGAGTCCCACTCGGGCACAGATCTGGCCAGGTAACAAAAAATGGGATTTTGGCCAATTTTGGGGGATTTTCGGTGATTTTTATCAATTCTGAGTGGGATTTTTCGGTGATTTTTGGTCTTTTTTCGGTGATTTTTGGGGCGTTTTGGGCGATTTTGGGAGATTTTTAGGGCGTTTTGGGAGGGATTTGAGGTGCCCAGGTGAGTCCCAGGTGAGTCCCAGGTGAGTCTCCCCTGGGCTCAGGTGACAAAATTTGGGGATTTTGGGCAATTTTGGGTCATTTTGGGTGGTTTTGAGTGGGAATTTTGGGTGATTTTAAGGGGCCATTTTGGGTGGGATTTTTGGGGCATTTTTGGTGATTTTTGGGGGGATTTGGGGAGGTTCAAAGTGTGGGACCTGTTCCCTGAGGCCGGCCAGGTGCGCGCCATGCTCGTCAGGTGAGCCCCAAAATTGGGGATTTTGGGCAACTTTGGGCGGTTTTGGGCCATTTTGGACAATTTTGGATGATTTTTGGCAATTTTGAGTGGGATTTTTGGGGCATTTTCGGGTGATTTTAGGGGGTTTTGGGAGGGATTTGAGGTGCCCAGGTGAGTCCCAGGTGAGCTCCACCTGGGCTCAGGTCTGGCCAGGTAACAAAAAATGGGGATTTTGGGCAAATTTGGGCGGTTTTGGGGCATTTTGGACAATTTTTGAGGGTTTCCATTGGGATTTTGGGGTGATTTTTGACGGATTTTTGAGGGTTTTAGGAGGATTTTTGGGGGGTTTGGGGAGGGATTTGAGGTTCTCAGATGAGTTCCAGGTGAGCCCCACCTGGGCTCAGGTGACGAAATTTGGGGATTTTGGGTCATTTTCGGTCATTCTAGTGGATTTTGAAAGGGATTTTTGATGTTTTTGGGGAGATTTTGGGGCATTTTTAGGGGGTTTGGGGAGGGATTTGAGGGTCTCAGGTGAGTTCCAGTTGAGCTCCACCTGGGCTCAGGTCTGGCCAGGTAACAAAAAGTGGGATTTTGGGCAAATTTGGGCGATTTTAGGGTGGATTTGGGGCACTTTTGGGTGATTTTGGGGTGATTTTGGCCAATTTTTTTGGTGAATTTTGGGTGATTTTTGGGGGGATTTGGGGAGGTTCAAAGTGTGGGACCTGTTCCCCGAGGCCGACCAGGTGCGCGCCATGCTCGTCAGGTGAGCCCCGACCTGAAAAATTGGGGATTTTGGGCAACTTTGGGCGGTTTTGGGGCATTTTGGACAATTTTGGATGATTTTTGGCAATTTTGAGTGGGATTTTTGGGGCGTTTTGGGCGATTTTGGGAGGTTTTTAGGGGGTTTGGGGAGGGATTTGAGGTGCCCAGGTGAGTCCCACTTGGGCACAGATCTGGCCAGGTAACAAAAAATGGGGATTTTGGGCAACTTTGGGCGGTTTTGGGACATTTTGGACAATTTTTGAGGGTTTCCATTGGGATTTTGGGGTGATTTTTGAGGGATTTTTGAGGGTTTTAGGAGGATTTTTGGGGGGTTTGGGGAGGGATTTGAGGGTCTCAGGTGAGTTCCAGTTGAGCTCCACCTGGGCGCAGGTGACGAAATTTGGGGATTTTGGGTCATTTTGGGTCATTCTAGTGGATTTTGAAAGGGATTTTTGATGTTTTTGGGGAGATTTTGGGGCATTTTTAGGGGGTTTGGGGAGGGATTTGAGGGTCTCAGGTGAGTTCCAGGTGAGTCTCACCTGGGCTCAGGTCTGGCCAGGTAACAAAAAATGGGGATTTTGGGCAAATTTGGGCGATTTTAGGGTGGATTTGGGGCACTTTTGGGTGATTTTGGGGTGATTTTGGCCAATTCTTTTGGTGAATTTTGGGTGATTTTTGGGGGGATTTGGGGAGGTTCAAAGTGTGGGACCTGTTCCCTGAGGCCAGCCAGGTGCGCGCCATGCTCGTCAGGTGAGCCCCAAAATTGGGGATTTTTGGCAACTTTGGGCGATTTTTGAGGTTTTGGGCAATTTTGGGGGGATTTTTAGGGGTTTTGAGAGCGATTTTTGGGCATTTTTAGGGCATTTTTGGGAGTTTTTAAGAGGGATTTTGGGAGGGATTGAGGTTCTCAGGTGAGTCCCACTCGGGCACAGATCTGGCCAGGTAACAAAAAATGGGATTTTGGCCAATTTTGGGGGATTTTCGGTGATTTTTATCAATTCTGAGTGGGATTTTTCGGGTGATTTTGGTCTTTTTCGTGTGATTTTTGGGGCGTTTTGGGCGATTTTGGGAGATTTTTAGGGCGTTTTGGGAGGGATTTGAGGTGCCCAGGTGAGTCCCAGGTGAGTCCCAGGTGAGTCTCCCCTGGGCTCAGGTGACAAAATTTGGGGATTTTGGGCAATTTTGGGTCATTTTGGGTGGTTTTGAGTGGGAATTTTGGGTGATTTTAAGGGGCCATTTTGGGTGGGATTTTTGGGGCATTTTTGGTGATTTTTGGGGGGATTTGGGGAGGTTCAAAGTGCGGGACCCGTTCCCCGAGGCCGACCAGGTGCGCGCCGTGCTCGTCAGGTGAGCCCCAAAATTGGGGATTTTGGGCAACTTTGGGCGGTTTTGGGCCATTTTGGACAATTTTGGATGATTTTTGGCAATTTTGAGTGGGATTTTTGGGGCATTTTCGGGTGATTTTAGGGGGTTTTGGGAGGGATTTGAGGTGCCCAGGTGAGTCCCAGGTGAGCTCCACCTGGGCTCAGGTCTGGCCAGGTAACAAAAAATGGGGATTTTGGGCAAATTTGGGCGGTTTTGGGGCATTTTGGACAATTTTTGAGGGTTTCCATTGGGATTTTGGGGTGATTTTTGAGGGATTTTTGAGGGTTTTAGGAGGATTTTGGGGGGTTTGGGGAGGGATTTGAGGTTCTCAGATGAGTTCCAGTTGAGCTCCACCTGGGTTCAGGTCTGGCCAGGTAACAAAAAATGGGGATTTTGGGCAAATTTGGGCGATTTTAGGGTGGATTTGGGGCACTTTTGAGTGATTTTGGGGTGATTTTGGCCAATTTTTTTGGGGCATTTTGGGTGATTTTGGGGGGATTTGGGGAGGTTCAAAGTGTGGGACCTGTTCCCTGAGGCCGGCCAGGTGCGCGCCATGCTCGTCAGGTGAGCCCCGACCTGAAAAATTGGGGATTTTGGGCAACTTTCGGCGGTTTTGGGGCATTTTGGCCAATTTTGGATGATTTTTGGCAATTTTGAGAGGGATTTTTGGGGCGTTTTGGGCGATTTTGGGAGGTTTTTAGGGGGTTTGGGGAGGGATTTGAGGTGCCCAGGTGAGTCCCACTTGGGCTCAGTTCTGGCCAGGTAACAAAAAATGGGGATTTTGGGCAACTTTGGGCGGTTTTGGGACATTTTGGACAATTTTTGAGGGTTTCCATTGGGATTTTGGGGTGATTTTTGAGGGATTTTTGAGGGTTTTAGGAGGATTTTGGGGGGTTTGGGGAGGGATTTGAGGGTCTCAGGTGAGTTCCAGGTGAGCCCCACCTGGGCTCAGGTGACAAAATTTGGGGATTTTGGGTCATTTTGGGTCATTCTAGTGGATTTTGAAAGGGATTTTTGATGTTTTTTGGGAGATTTTGGGGCATTTTTAGGGGGTTTTGGGAGGGATTTGAGGTGCCCAGGTGAGTTCCAGGTGAGTCTCACCTGGGCTCAGGTAACAAAATTTGGGGATTTTGGGCAATTTTGGGTCATTTTGGGTGGTTTTGAGTGAGATTTTTGGGTGAATTTTGGGTGATTTTAAGGAGCATTTTGGGTGGGATTTTTGGGGCATTTTTGGTGAATTTTGGGTGATTTTTGGGGGGGTTTGGGGAGGTTCAAAGTGTGGGACCTGTTCCCCGAGGCCGGCCAGGTGCGCGCCATGCTCGTCAGGTGAGCCCCAAAATTGGGGATTTTGGGCAACTTTGGGCGGTTTTGGGGCATTTTGGACAATTTTGTCCAATTTTTGGGTGATTTTGTCCGATTTTTGGGTGATTTTCAGGTGATTTTGGGTGATTTTAAGGGGGATTTAATGCAGGAATTGAGGATTTAGGGTGGCCAGGTGAGTTCCAGGTGGGCCCTACCTGGGGACAGGGCATGAAATTTGGGAATTTTGGGCAATTTTGGGTCGTTTTGGGGGTTTTTTGTGTGCAGTTCTGGGGGATTTTGGGGCATTTTTAGGCAATTTTTGGGGGATTTGAGGGGGATTTTGGGGGGATTTTGGGGTGATTTCGGGAGGTTTTTGGGTGTTTTGGGAGGGATTTGAGGTTCTCAGGTGAGTCCCACCTGGACACAGGTCTGGCCAGGTAACAAAAAATGGGATTTTGGCCAATTTTGGGGGATTTTCGGTGATTTTTATCAATTCTGAGTGGGATTTTTCGGTGATTTTTGGTCTTTTTTCGGTGATTTTTGGGGCGTTTTGGGCGATTTTGGGAGATTTTTAGGGCGTTTTGGGAGGGATTTGAGGTGCCCAGGTGAGTCCCAGGTGAGTCTCACCTGGGCTCAGGTAACAAAATTTGGGGATTTTGGTCAATTTTGGGTCATTTTGGGTGGTTTTGAGTGAGATTTTTGGGTGAATTTTGGGTGATTTTAAGGAGCATTTTGGGTGGGATTTTTGGTGAATTTTTGGTGAATTTTGGGTGATTTTGGGGGGATTTGGGGAGGTTCAAAGTGCGGGACCTGTTCCCCGAGGCCGGCCAGGTGCGCGCCATGCTCGTCAGGTGAAGAAATTTGGGTCATTTTGGGGCCATTTTGGGCCATTTTTGGGGTCATTTTCAGCCATTTTGGGGCCATTTTGGGACAGGAAATGAGAATTTTGGGGTTGTGCCCAGGTGTGCCCAGGTAAAGAAATTTGGGTCATTTTTGGGGCCATTTTCAGTCATTTTGGATCATTTTGGGGCAGGAAATGAGAATTTTGGGGTCGTGCCCAGGTAGGGGAATTTGGGTCATTTTGGGTCATTTTTGGGGCCATTTTCAGCCATTTTGGGGTCATTTTGGGGGCAGGAAAGGAGAATTTTGGGGTCATGCCCAGGTGTGCTGAAGTAAAGAAATTTGGGTCATTTTGGGGCCATTTTGGGCCATTTTTGGGGTCATTTTCAACCATTTTTGGGGTCATTTTGGGGCAGGAAATGAGAATTTTGGGGTTTGGGGTCATGCCCAGATGTGCCAAGGTAAAGAAATTTGGGTCATTTTGGGGCCATTTTCAGTCATTTTGGAGCCTTTTTGGGGCAGGAAATGAGAATTTTGGGGTCGTGCCCAGGTAGGGGAATTTGGGTCATTTTGGGTCATTTTTGGGGCCATTTTCAACCATTTTGGGGCATTTTGGGGGCAGGAAAGGAGAATTTTGGGGTCATGCCCAGGTGTGCCCAGGTGGGGGAATTTGGGTCATTTTCAGCCATTTTGGGGCCATTTGGGGTCGTTTTGGGGCAGGAAAGGAGAATTTTGGGGTTTGCCAGGTGTGCCCAGGTGGGGGAATTTGGGTCATTTTGGGACCATTTTGGGCCATTTTGGGGTCATTTTCAACCATTTTGGGGTCATTTTCAGCCATTTTGGGTCATTTTGGGGCAGGAAAGGAGAATTTTGGGGTTATTCCCAGGTGTGCCCAGGTGGGGGAATTTGGGTCATTTTCAGCCATTTTGGGGCCATTTTGGGGTCATTTTCAACCATTTTGGGGTTATTTTCAGCCATTTTGGGTCATTTTGGGGCAGGAAAGGAGATTTTTGGTGTCGTGCCCAGGTGTGCCCAGGTAAAGAAATTTGGGTCATTTTGGGGCCATTTTCAGCCATTTTGGGCCATTTTGGGGTCATTTTGGGGCAGGAAATGAGAATTTTGGGGTCGTGCCCAGGTAGGGGAATTTGGGTCATTTTCAGCCATTTTGGGGCCATTTTTGGGGTCATTTTCAACCATTTTGGGGTTATTTTCAGCCATTTTGGGTCATTTTGGGGCAGGAAAGCAGAATTTTAGGGTCATGCCCAGGTGTGCCCAGGTAAAGAAATTTGGGTCATTTTGGGACCATTTTGGGGTCATTTTCAGCCATTTTGGGGCATTTTGGGGTCATTTTGGGTCATTTTGGGGCAGGAAAGGAGAATTTTGGGGTTATTCCCAGGTGTGCCCAGGTGGGGGAATTTGGGTCATTTTCAGTCATTTTGGGGCCATTTTGGGGCCATTTTCAACCATTTTTGGGGCCATTTTGGGGCATTTTGGGGTCATTTTGGGGGCCATTTTGGGGCAGGAAAGGAGAATTTTGGGGTTGGCCAGGTGTGACCCCCCTGTCCCCTTTTTGGGGTCATTTTCAACCATTTTGGGGTCTTTTTGGGCCATTTTTTTTCACCATTTGGGCAGGAAAGGAAATTTTGGGGTCATGCCCAGGGTGCCCAGGTAAAGAAATTTGGGTCATTTGGGCCATTTTGGGGCATTTGGGGGAATAGTTTGGGCCATTTTGGGGCAGGAAAGGAGAATTTGGGGTAATACAAACAGGTGGGGGAATTTGGGCATTTTCAGTATTTTGGGGCCATTTTAAATTTTTAACCATTTTGGGGCATTTTGATTTGGCTTTTTGGGAGGTAAAAATTGGGTAGGGGTTCCCCTCCCGGAAGGAAGGAGTGCCAGCACTTTCACCTAGTTGTTAAATGTAATTTTGGGATTTTGGGGTAAAAATTGTTTTGAAAAAATTGGGAATGTTCGAGGTAAAAAAATTAGAAGGAACCGGGAAAAAGTTTTGTGGATAAAATTGTATATTAGGAAATTGGGATTTTTGAGCTAAAAAACTGAATTTTGAGGGAAAAATATGTGGATTTTTAGATAAGAAATTGTTGATTTTGAGCTAAAACTTGGGAATTTTTGAGGTATTGATATGTGGATTTTTAGATAAGAAATTGTTGATTTTGAGCTAAAAATTGGGGATTTTTGAGGTAAAAAAGAGAATTTTGAGGATAAAAGTTGTGAAGTTATTAGGAAAAAATTGTGGATTTTTGAGCTAAAAAACTGGGAATTTTGAGCCTGAAAACTGTGAATTTTGAGGGAAAACTATGTGAATTTTTAGATAAAAAATTGTTGATTTTAAGTTAAAAATTGGTGAATTGTTGAGGTAAAAAATTGTGAATTTTGGGGTAAAAAGTTGTGAAATTATTACAGAAAAATTGTGGAATTTTGAGCTAAAAAATTGGGAATTTTGAGGGAAAAATATGTGAATTTTTAGATAAGAAATTGTTGGGTTTGAAGTAAAAATTTGTGAATGTTTGAGGTAAAAATTGTGAATTTTGGGGTAAAAATTTGTGAATTTTTGAGCTAAAAATTTTGAGTTTTGAGGGGAAAATTGGGAATTTTTGAGCTAAAAAATTTATGATTTTGAGGTAAAACTTGATGAATTCTGAGTGTAAAAGTTGTGCAAATATTAGGGAAAAAACGCGGATTTTTGAGCTTAAAAATTGTGAATTTTTGAGCCTAAAAATTGTGACATTTTGAGGTAAAAAATCGGGAATTTTGAGCTAAACCGATGTAAATTTTCGGGTAAAAAACGGTGAATCTTTGAGGTAAAAAATAGGGAAATTTGACATTAAAAATAGTGAATTTTGAGGCAAAAACTTGTGAATTTTGAGCTACACATATGTTAATTTTTGATGTAAAAATTGTGACACTTTAAGGTAAAAATTGTAAATTTTTGAGCTAAAAAGTTGTGAATTTCTAAGCTAAAAATGGTGAATTTTGAGATAAAAATACGTGAATTTTTAGATAAGAAATTGTTGATTTTGAGGTAAAAAATTGGGAATTTTGAGTCTAAAAGTTGTGAAATTAGCAGGAAAAATTTTGAGGTAAAAATTTGCATTTTTTAGCTTAAAAATGGTGAATTTTCCAGTAAAAAATCGGGAAATTTGGAGTGAAAAATTTGTGAATTTTGGGGTAAAACTTTGTGAATTTTGAGATTAAAAACGGTGAATTTTAAGGTAAAAATTCTCAATGTTTCAGGTAAAACTTTGTGGATTTTGAGGTAAAAATTAATTTTGAGCTGAAAAAGTGTGAATTTTTTGAGCTAAAAAAATTGTGAATTGTAAAGTAAAAATGGTGAAACTCGAGTTAAAAATTCTGGGATTTTTGAGCTAAAACTTTGTGGATTTTGAGGTAAAAGTTTATTTTGAGGTTAAAAATTGGGAACTTTGAGCTGAAAAAAAATGTGAATTCTAAGGTAAAAATGGTGAAACTTGAGGTGAAAATTTTTGGATTTTTGAGCTAAAATATTGTGAATTTTGAGGGGAAAAATGGGGAATTTTGAGGGGAAAAATGGGGAATTTTCAAGTATCAATTTTTTCTCATTAAAAAGATCAAGAAGGTGAATTTGGAAGTAAAAAACTTGTGAATTTTGGTGTGAAAAAATCCGATTTTGGGTTAAAAATTGGCGTTTTGCAGCATGGAGACGCTGGCGGCCATGTTTGAGCTGGACCTGCCCACGGTGCACGGCATCATCAGCAAAATGATCATCAACGAGGAGCTGATGGTGAGGGACACCTGGGACACCTGGGGACACCTGGGACACCTGGGGACACCTGGGACACCTGGGGACACCTGGGGACACCTGGGGACACCTGGGACACCCTGGGACACCTGGGACACCTGGGGACACCTGGGGACACCTGGGACACCTGGGACACCTGGGGACACCTGGGACACCTGGGACACCTGGGACACCTGGGACACCTGGGACACCTGGGGACCCCCTGGGACACCTGGGGACACCTGGGGACACCTGGGACACCTGGGGACACCTGGGGACACCTGGGACACCTGGGGACACCTGGGGACACACCTGGGACACCTGGGACACCTGGGGACACCTGGGGACACCACTGGGGACACCTGGGACACCCTGGGACACCTGGGACACCTCCTGGGGACACCTGGGACACCTGGGGACACCTGGGGACACCTGGGACACCTGGGGACACCTGGGGACACCTGGGACACCTGGGACACCTGGGACACCTGGGACACCTGGGGACACCTGGGGACACCTGGGACACCTGGGACACCTGGGACACCCTGGGACACCTGGGACACCTGGGGACACCTGGGGACACCTGGGGACACCTGGGGACACCTGGGACACCTGGGACACCTGGGGACACCTGGGACACCTGGGACACCTGGGACACCTGGGGACACCTGGGGACACCTGGGGACACCTGGGGGACACCTGGGACACCTGGGACACCTGGGACACCTGGGACACCTGGGGACACCTGGGGGACACCTGGGACACCTGGGGACACCTGGGGACACCTGGGACACCTGGGGACACCTGGGACACCTGGGACACCTGGGGACACCTGGGGACACCTGGGACACCTGGGGACACCTGGGGACACCTGGGGGGGACACCTGGGGACACCTGGGGGGACACCTGGGACACCTGGGACACCTGGGACACCTGGGGACACCTGGGGACACCTGGGACACCTGGGACACCTGGGGACACCTGGGACACCTGGGACACCCTGGGCACCTGGGGCCCTGGGACACCTGGGGCACACGGGGACACCTGGGACACCTGGGGACACCTGGGACACCTGGGGACACCTGGGACACCTGGGGACACCCTGGGACACCTGGGACACCTGGGGACACCTGGGGACACCTGGGGACACCTGGGGACACCTGGGGACACCTGGGACACCTGGGACACCTGGGGACACCTGGGGACACCTGGGGACACCTGGGGACACCTGGGGATACCTGCGGGGACACCTGGGACACCTGGGGACACCTGGGGGACACCTGGGGACACCTGGGACACCTGGGACACCCTGGGACACCTGGGGACACCTGGGGGACACCTGGGACACCTGGGGACACCTGGGACACCTGGGGACACCTGGGACACCTGGGGACACCTGGGGACACCTGGGACACCTGGGGGCACCTGGGACACCTGGGGACACCTGGGGACACCTGGGACACCTGGGACACCTGGGACACCTGGGGACACCTGGGGACACCTGGGACACCTGGGGACACCTGGGACACCTGGGACACCTGGGGACACCTGGGGACACCTGGGGACACCTGGGGCACCTGGGACACCTGGGGACACCTGGGACACCTGGGACACCTGGGGACACCTGGGACACCTGGGGACACCTGGGGACACCTGGGGACACCTGGGACACCTGGGACACCTGGGGACACACCTGGGGACACCTGGGACACCCTGGGACACCTGGGACACCTGGGACACCTGGGGACACCTGGGACACCTGGGGACACCTGGGACACCTGGGGCACACCTGGGGACACCTGGGACACCTGGGACACCACCTGGGGACACCTGGGACACCTGGGACACCTGGGACACCTGGGGACACCTGGGGACACCTGGGACACCTGGGACACCTGGGACACCTGGGACACCTGGGGGACACCTGGGACACCTGGGGACACCTGGGGACACCTGGGGACACCTGGGGACACCTGGGACACTGGGGACACCTGGGGACACCTGGGACACCACTGGGACACCTGGGACACTGGGGCACCTGGGACACTGGGGACACCTGGGACACCTGGGACACCTGGGCACTGGGACACTGGGACACTGGGGACACTGGGACACCTGGGCACCTGGGACACCTGGGGCCTGGGCACCTGGGGACACTGGGGCTCTGGGACACCTGGGACCTGGGCACCTGGGGCACCTGGGACACCTGGACACCTGGGGGCACTGGGACACCTGGGGCACCTGGGGACACCTGGGACACTGGGGACCTGGCACCTGGGACACCTGGGGCACCTGGGACACCTGGGCCCTGGGGACACCTGGGACACCTGGGGACACCTGGGGACACCTGGGCCCTGGGGCCCTGGGCCCTGGGGCACTGGGCACTGGGACACCTGGGGCACCTGGGACACCTGGGACACCTGGGGACACCTGGGACACCTGGGACACCTGGGGGACAGGTGTGACCTCACCTTGGGGGGGGTTTGGGGTCAGTTTGGGTGATTTTGGGTCAATTTGGGGCCATTTTGGGGCACTTTTGGGGTTACCTGTGGGGACAGGTGTGACCTCACCTACGGAGTGATTTGGGGTCAGTTTGGGGGATTTTGGGTCAATTTGGGGCAGTTTTGGATCAATTTTGGTCAATTTGGAGCAGTTTTGGGGTTACCTGTGGGGCCAGGTGTGACCTGACATAGGGACAGGTGTGGTCTCACCTGGGGAGTGATTTTGGGGTCAGTTTGGGTGATTTTGGGTTTTGGGGCCATTTTGGGGCAGTTTTGGGGTTACCTGTGGGGCCAGGTGTGACCTCACCTAGGGAGTGATTTGGGGTCAGTTTGGGTGATTTTGGGTCAATTTGGGGCACTTTTGGATCAATTTTGGTCAATTTGGAGCAGTTTTGGGGTTACCTGTGGGGCCAGGTGTGACCTGACATAGGGACAGGTGTGGTCTCACCTGGGGAGTGATTTTGGGGTCAGTTTGGGTGATTTTGGGTCAATTTGGGGCCATTTTGGGGCAGTTTTGGGGTTACCTGTGGGGCCAGGTGTGACCTCACCTAGGGAGTGATTTGGGGTCAGTTTGGGTGATTTTGGGTCAATTTGGGGCAGTTTCAGATCAATTTTGGTCAATTTGGGACAGTTTTGGGGTTACCTGTGGGGCCAGGTGTGACCTCACCTGAGGGGTGGTTTGGGGTCAGTTTGGGTGATTTTGGGTCAATTTGGGGAACTTCGGGGTCAATTTTGGTCTATTTGGGGCCTTTTTGTGGCAGTTTTGGGGTTACCTGTGGGGCCAGGTGTGACCTCACCTTGGGGGGTTTGGGGTCAGTTTGGGTGATTTTGGGGTCAATTTGGGGCCATTTTGGGGCAGTTTTGGGGTTACCTGTGGGGCCAGGTGTGGCCTCACCTGGGGGGGGTTTGGGGTCAGTTTGGGTGATTTTGGGTCAATTTGGGGCAGTTTCAAATCAATTTTGGGCAGTTTTGGGTCAAATTTGGGGCAGTTTTGGGGTTACCTGTGGGGCCAGGTGTGACCAGACATAGGGACAGGTGTGGTCTCACCTGAGGGGTGGTTTGGGGTCAGTTTGGGTGATTTTGGGTCAAATTTGGGGCAGTTTTGGGGTTACCTGTGGGGACAGGTGAGGGCGTGTCTCACCTGGCCACGTTTCCAGCGCCATGTTGGAATGGGAGACCCCGTTTGGGGCCATTTTGGGGTGGTTTGGGGCAGTTGTGGGGTGGTTTCAGGTGGGTTTTTTGGGGTTACCTGCAGCCCAGGTGAGTCTCACCTGTGCACACCTTTAGGCCTCGATGGACCAGCCCAAAGCCGCCATGATCATGGCAAAACCCAAATGGGGCCGTTTTGGGGTGATTTTGATCAGGTTTGGAGCCATTTTGGGGTGATTTCAGGTGGGGTTTTTGGAATTACCTGTAGCACAGGTGAGTCTCACCTGTGCACACCTGCAGGTCTCACTGGATGAGCCCAAAATTACCATTATGATGGAGAAACCCCAATGGGGCCATTTTGGGGTGGTTTTGGGTGGTTTTGGAGCCATTTTGGGCAGGTTTCAGGTGGGGTTTTTGGGGTTACCTGCAGCCCAGGTGAGTCTCACCTGTGCACACCTTTAGGCCTCGCTGGACCAGCCCACGGCCACGGTGATGATGCACCGGACGGAGCCGACGGCCACGCAGAACCTGGCGCTGCAATTGGCCGAGAAGTTGGGGAACCTGGTGGAGAACAACGAGCGCGTGCTGGACCAGAGGCAGGGAGCCTACGGGGGGTACTTCAGAGGTGAGCGCACCTGGGCACACCTGGGGCACAGCTGGATACACCTGGAGTACACCTTGGCACACCTGGGCACACCTGGATACACCTGGGACACAGCTGGATACACCTGGGACACACGTGGGTCACGCCTGAATACACCTGGATATACCTGGGGCACACCTGGGCACAGCTGGATACACCTGGGACACACCTGGATGCACCTGGGCACACCTGGATACACTTGGGGCACACCTAGATACATCTGAATACACCTGGGGCACACCTGGGGTACAATTGGCACACCTGGATACACCTGGGCACACTTGGATCCACCTGGACACACCTGCGATACACCTGGTCACACCTGAGGGACACCTGGGGAACACCTGGATATACCTGGGACATTCCTGGGCACATCTGGGGCACACCTGGGCACAGCTGGATACGCCTGGGTTACCCAGGGACACACCTGGGGAAAGGTGGAGGTGTCTGGGATACACCTGGGCACACCTGAGGGACACCTGGGACACACCTGAGCCCCGCCCCGCCCTCACCTGTCCGTCTCTCCGTGCAGACCAGAAAGATGGCGGATACCGCAAGGGCGACGGGTACCTGCGGCGCGGCGGCTTCCGGCAGGAGCGCAGCAACTACTGAGCCACACCTGGCGCACAGAGACACACCTGGCCCACAGCGGGACCCTCACCTGCCCCATGGATCCCTCACCTGGGCAAAGAGTCACCACCTGCCCCACAGAGGCCTTATCTGCCCCATAAACCCCTCATCTGCCCCATGGATCACTCACCTGTTCCATCAAGGGTCCCACTGTTGGAAATTAATAAATGAATTGTTAAAGAGCGCGTTAATGAGGTGTTAATTAATGTGGTAATGAAGGGCGGGGCAGGGGCTGCCCCATCGATCCTCGCTCTGCCCCATAAGTGACCCCAAAGCTTCTCCCCTCACGTTTTCCCGCCTTTTTTTCTCCCCTCACGTTTTCCCGCCCTTTTTTATCCCCTCACGTTTTCCCGCTCTTTTTTACCGCCTCTTATTTTCCCGCCTTTTTTTCTCCCCTCACGTTTTGCTGCTTTTTTTCCCATCATGGCTTCCCTTCACCCCATCTTTTTCTGATTCCTTTCATGGTTTTTCTTCACTCTGTCCCCTTATGGCTGCCCCTTTCCCCATCTCCTTCATCCTCTCCCTTCATGGCTTCCACCATTTTTTCCTCTCAAGGATCCAGACGTTTTTTCCCCTCAGTTTTCCACCATTTTCTCCTCTCATGGCTTCCCTTCTCCTTGCTCCCTCATGGCTCAAACCGCTTTGTCCCCTCATGATTTCCCTTTCTCTTTTTCCCCTCACAGTTTTCCACCATTTCCTCCCCTCGCAGCTTCCCTCCATTTTCTCCCCTCATGGCTTCCCTTTCTCCCTGTCCCCTCACAGCTTCCCTCCATTTTCCCCCCTCACAGTTTTCCACCATTTTCTCTCTTCACAATTTCCCACCATTTTCTCCCCTCATGGCTTCCATTCTCCCTGTTCCCTCATGGGAACATGGCTCCCACCATTTTGTTCTCAGTCATGGTTCCCTCGTGGCTCCCACCATTTTGTCCCCTCATGACTTCCCTTTTTCCGTGTCCCCTCACAATTTCCTGCCACTTTCTTCCCTCATGGCTTCCCTTCTTGTTTCTTCATAATTTTCCACCGTGTTCTCATCTCATGCCTTCCCTTCTCTTTGTCCTCTCACAATTTTCCACCATTTTCTCCTCTCCTAGCTTCCCTTCTTGTTCTCTCATGGCTCCGACCATTTTGTCCCCTCATGGCTTCCCTTCTCCCTCTCCCCTCTCACTTTATCTCCATTTTCTCTTATCACAATTTCCTGATATTTTCTCACCTCATGGCTTCCCTTGTCTCCTCACAGTTTTCCACCATTTTCTCCCCTCACACTTTTCCTCCATTTTGTCCCCTCATGACTTCCCTCCATTTTGTCCCCTCACAGTTTCCCGCCATTTTCTCCCCTCACGGCTTCCCGCCATTTTCTTCCCTTACAATTTCCTGCCATTTTCTCTCTTCATGACTTCCCTTCCCCCTGCCCCCTCACAGTTTTCCACCATTTTGTCCCCTCATGACTTCCTTTTCTCCCTGTCCCCTCACAATTTCCTGCCATTTTCTCCCCTCACAATTTCCTGCCATTTTCTCCCCTCACACCTTCCCTCCATTTTCTCCCCTCATGGCTTCCCTCCATTTTTTCCCCTCATGCCTTCCCTCCATTGTTTCCTCTCTGTGTAACCCACTGGTTCTTCCCCACAACTCTTATTTTTAATACAATAATGACTAAAAATCCTTAATTAAATAATTACCCCTTATTAATTAATGGTGTCCCCCTGCCCTGTGATTTTCCCCACAGAATCTGCCCCATTGTTCTGCCCCATTTTAATAAAATTATTATAGATTGATTAAATTGTGAATTAATTAAATGTTTAGTTAGTAATTCACAATTTATTAATGAGCAGCAAGGGGAGCATCCCTTGCCCAATAATCTGCCCCATAACTTCCCCCACAACTCCCCATTTTGATAAAATGAACTAATTGAAAGATTAAAACATGAATTAATTACTTTAAATTATTAATTAACTAATCAGCCCTGGTTAATGAGCAACAAGGCGATTCACCCTGCCCCATAACAGTTCCCCACAGTGCCCCAAAAATCATTCAGCCATTAATTACTCATTAAAAAACCCCCTCGTTAATGAGTGATGAGGCTGGGGGAGGGGCGGCTTTGCCCCTTATTAATCCCTCACTAATTAACCCCGTTAATGAGTGACTTGAGGGGGGACTGGGGGATAAATTCATCCTTCCCACACCTCCCTCAGGGTCCTCCTGGTGCCGCCATGGGGCAGGGGGGGTCCTTGGGGAGATCTATGGGGCAGGGGGGGCCCTGTGGGAGATCTATGGGGCAGGGGAGGTCCTTGGGGGGATTTACGAGGGGATCTATGGGGCAGAGGAGATCTATGGGGCAGGGGAGGTTCCTGGGGGGACCTATGGGGGAATCTGTGGGGCAGAGGAGATCTATGGGGCAGGGGAGGTCCTTGGGGGGATTTACGGGGGATCTATGGGGCAGAGGAGATCTATGGGGCAGGGAAGGTCCTTGGGGGGATTTACGGGGGGATCTATGGGGCAGAGGAGATCTATGGGGCAGGGGAGGTCCTTGGGGGGATTCTACGGGGATCTATGGGGCAGGGGAAATCTATGGTGGGATTTACAGGGGGATCTATGGGGCAGGGGCGCTCTGGGGGTCGATCTATGGGGCAGGGAATAACCAAACGTTGGGGAGGGTCCCTGTGGAGATCCATGGAGCAGAGGAGATCCGTGGGGCAGGAGAAGTCTGGTGGTAAATCCGTGGGGCAGGAGGGGTCTGTGGGGGGATCTATGGGGCAGGAGGGCTCAGAAGGTGGGGAGGGGTCGCCATTGCAGCTGCAGGTGGAGGTGATGGTGAGGGAGGGCCGGGCCCTGGCGGTCCTGGGATGGTGGGAGCTGCTCCGGGGCCTGCTGGTGTTCGCCCTCTGCTCCCACCCCCGGCTGCAGCAGGACCCTGAGGCGGTGAGACCCCCTCCCCAAAAATGGGGACCCCCCCCTACCCCAATTAGAGACCCCTGACCTATAGAGACCCTCCCCATAACCACACAGAGGCACCCTCAGGGCTTCCCACCTTTTCTGCCCTCAAAAACTGCCCCATAAGTGACCTCCAAATCCATTCCTTGCCCCATAGAAACCCCTCAAATGTCCCCCAACCCCTTCCCAGCCCCATGAGCGACTCCTAAATCTCCAAACCTACCCCTAGTCTCTACCCCATAACCTGTTCCCAAACCCCATAAGCGAACCCCAAAACTCAGCCCTGCTCCTCACAGTCATGGCGGGTCCTGGGCTGTGCCCCTCTGGAGCAGCTGTGAGGGGAAAATGGGGCATCCCCTTCATCCTGTTCCCTCATGGCTCCCCTTGTTTTCTTCCCTCGGGGATCAGACCTTTTTGTCCCTTCAGGGCTTCCTTTCTTCCTGTCCCCTCGCCATTTCCCATCATTTTCTTCCCTCATATTTTCCCGCCATTTCCTTCCCTCACACTTTCCTTCACACTCCCCATTTTTTAACCTTTTTTCCCCCACATTCCCCCTCCATTTCCTCCCTTCACACTCCCCCGCCCTTTTCTCCCCTCACACTCCCCCACCATTTTCTCTCCTCACACTTTCCTGCCATTTCCTTCCCTCACACTATCCCTCACACTTTCCCATCCTTTTCTCCCCTCACATTTTCCCTCCATTTTCTCCCCTCACAATCCCCCACCATTTCCTCCCCTCACATTTGCCCACCATTTCCCTCCCCTCACAGTTCCCCACCATTTTCTCTCCTCACACTTTCCCACCTATTTTCCCCTCACACTCGCCCTCCATTTTCTCCCCTCACACTTTCCAGCCCTTTCCCTCCCCGTCATTTTCCTGCCATTTCCTTCCCTTACACTTTCCCTCCATTTCCTCCCCTCACACTTTCCCGCCCTTTCCTCCCTTTCCCTCCCCTCACACTCGCCCTCCATTTTCTCCCCTCACACTTTCCCGCCCTTTCCTCCCCTCATGCTTGCCCTCCATTTCCTCCCCTCACACTTTCCTGCCATTTCCTTCCCTCACATTTGCCCACCATTTTCACCCCTCACACTTTCCCGCCCTTTCCTCCCTTTCCCTCCCCTCACACTCCCCCTGCATTTTCTCCCCTCTCATTTCCCTCCGCCCTTTCCTCCCCTCACACTCCCCCTGCATTTTCTCCCCTCACACTTTCCCGCCCTTTCCTCCCCTCATACTTGCCCTCCATTTTCTCCCCTCACACTCTCCCACCATTTCCTCCCCTCTCACATTCCTGCCATTTCCCTCCCCTCACGCTCCCCCTCCATTTTCTCCCCATCCCACCCCAACCTCCCTCCATTCCCCACAGTTCCTGCGGGCGTCCCGCCGGGTTCTGGGTGCCCGCCTATGGCGGGCCCTTCTCTCCGTGTCCCTTTGGGGACAGTTTGCGGTCGGCCGGAGCCCGGCGGCCGTGCAGGAGCTGGGCCAGCGGCTCCGGGCCCGTGGCCTGCGGCCATTGCTGGCCCTGCCCATCGAGGGTGAGGGACCCGATGGAGAGGGGTGAGTTGGGGTCACTTATGGGGCTGTGGGCGTCACTTATGGGGTTTTGGGGGCAGTTTTAGGGGTCATTTATGGGATTTTGGGGTCACTTATGGAGTGTGGGGGTCACTTATGGGGCAGTGCTGGGGTCACTTATGGGGTTTTTGGGTCACTTATGGATCACTTGTGGGTCACTTATGGGGTTTTGGGGTTCACTTGTGGGGCAGTTCTGGGGTCACTTATGGGGTTTTGGGGTCACTTGTGGGGTTTTGCGGTCATTTATGGTGTTTTGGGGTCATGGTGGGTCACTAATAGTGTTTGGTGTCACCTATGGCTCTGAGGTCACTTGTGGGTCACTGATGGGGTTTTGGGGTCACTAATGGAGTTTTAAGGTTACTTTGGGGTCACTTATGGGTCACTGACATTTTTGGGGTCCCGTGTGGGGCAGCGAGGACTGGTTTGAGCAGAACTGTGGGGCAGCCCTGGAGTGTGTGGGGCTGGCGGCTGCCTCAGGCCCCGAGCCCGCCATGCAGCTCAAGGTGACGGCGCTGCTGAGCCAGCGGCTCTGCGTGAGTGGGAGATGTGGGGCAGGGTCTGTGGGGTGGGGTCTGTGGGGTCTGTGGGGCTGGGAGTGATCTATGGGGTGGGATCTGTGGGGTCAATGAGGCAGGGGGAATCTGTGGGGCAGGGTCTATGGGGTCTGTGGGGGGATCTGTGGGGCAGGGGGGATCTGTGGGGTGGGATCTGTGGGGCAGGGGAGATCTGTGGCGCTCTGAGTGGGATGGGATCTGTGGGGTGGGGATGTGGGGCAGGATTGGGATCTGTGGGGCAGGATTGGGATCTATGGGGCAGGATCAGGATCTGTGGGGCAGGATTGAGATCTATAGGGCAAGATCAGGATCTGTGGGGCAGGATCAGGATCTGTGGGGCAGGATTGAGATCTATCGGGCAAGATCAGGATCTGTGGGGCAGGATTGGGATCTGTGGGGCAGGTGAGGCCTCTATGGGGCACTGAGGCCCCTCAGCTGAGCCCCCTCTCTGACCACGCCCCCCAGGAGAAAATCTCTCTCCGATTGGCCGAGCCAGAAGGGGCGGGGCTTAACCCAGAAGAGGTGGCGGCCATGTTGGGCGGCCAGGTAACCCCTCCCCTATTGACCACGCCCCCTTTTACCTGAACCACGCCTCTTTTGCATTGACCACGCCCCTTTCCCATTGACCACGCCCCCTCCCGCAGGTGCCGGAGCTCACCTGGCTCAGCCCGGCCGAGAACGAACACCTGGGGAGGGGCCTGAGGAGACTGGAGAGGGTGGCACAGGTGAGGGGGGAGGGGCCTCAGGTGAGGGGGAAGGGGCAGGGGAGGGGCCTCAGGTGAGGGGGAGGGGCTCAGGTGAGGGGGGAGGGGCACCTGAGGGGGCTCAGGTGAGTGACCTGAGCTCGGCCAGGGGGCCAAGGTGGCTCAGGGACACCTGGGGGCACCTGAGACACACCTGAGCACAACTGAGATACCTGGAAATGGCGGGAAAAGTGGGATAAGGACACCTGGGCACACCTGGGCACACCTGTGGGGTTTCTGAGCCTCCTTTTGGGGTGCACACCTGGGCACAGCTGAGGTTACCTGGGCACACCTGAGCCATACCTGGGCACACCTGGGGGGTAGCTGGGTACACCTGACACACCTGGAAATAGGGGGAAAAGTGGGATAAGGACACCTGGGCACACCTGGGCACACCTGGTCTCACCTGTCCCCCCCAGGCCATGGTGTCCCAGGATGTGCAGGTGCTGGTGGACGCTGAGATGTCTCACCTGAACCACACCTGGGCACACCTGAGCTCACCTGAACCACACCTGGGCACACCTGAGCTCACCTGGGATATACCTGGGGCACACCTGGGCACAGCTGGGACACACCTGAGCTCACCTGGGCACACCTGGGCACACCTGAACCATGCCTGAGCTCACCTGAACCACACCTGGGCACACCTGGGCTCACCTGGGATATACCTGGGGCACACCTGGGCACACCTGGGGCACACCTGGGGCACACCTGGGCACACCTGGGGCACACCTGGGGCACACTTGGGCACACCTGGGCACAGCTGGTCTCACCTGTCCCCCCCAGGCCGCGGTGGCCCGTGACGTTCAGGTGCTGGTGGATGCCGAGATGTCTCACCTGAACCCCGCCCTCACCTGCCTCACCTGGGGGCTGATGTGGAGGCACAACCGGGCGGGGCCCCGAGCCCGAGTCTGGCACACCTGGCAGGCCTACCTGAGGGTAAGTGGGCACACCTGGGGGCACCATGGGCACACCTGGGCACACCTGGGGGGGTAGAAACACATCTGGGCACACCTGGGGGGGTAGAAACACACCTGGGCACACCTGGGGGCACCTGGGGGTTACCTGGGCATAGTTGGGCTCATCTGGAGGGTACCTGAACCACATTTTGGGGTACCTGGGCACACCTGATCTCACCTGTCCCCTCCCGAGG
Source organism: Camarhynchus parvulus (assembly GCF_901933205.1). NCBI lineage: Eukaryota > Metazoa > Chordata > Aves > Passeriformes > Thraupidae > Camarhynchus > Camarhynchus parvulus. Next base: position 31,236 of record NW_022148057.1, read on the forward strand.
ACACCGAGGCTCACCTGGGCACACCTGGGCACACCTGGGGGTATTTTATTCACACCTGGGCACACCTGGGGGTATTTCAGTCACACCTGTCCCCCCTGTCCCGTCCCCAGGACACTGAGGCTCACCTGGGCACACCTGGGCACACCTGGGGGTATTTTATTCACACCTGGGCACACCTGGCTCACATCTGGGGGTATTTCAGTCACACCTGGGCACACCTGGGGGTATTTTATTCACACCTGGGCACACCTGGCTCACATCTGGGGGTATTTTATTCACACCTGGGCACAGCTGGGGGTATTTCAGTCACACCTGTCCCCCCTGTCCCCTCCCCAGGACACTGAGGCTCACCTGGGCACACCTGGGCACACCTGGGGGTATTTTATTCACACCTGGGCACACCTGGGCACATCTGGGGGTATTTCATTCACACCTGGGCACACCTGGGCACACCTGGGGATATTTCATTCACACCTGGGCACACCTGGCACACCTGGGGGTATTTTATTCACACCTGGGCACACCTGGGCACACCTGGGCACACCTGGGGGTATTTTATTCACACCTGGGCACACCTGGGGGTATTTCAGTCCCACCTGGGCACAGCTGGGGGTATTTCAGTCACACCTGGGCACACCTGGGCACACCTGGGGGTATTTTATTCACACCTGGGCACACCTGGGCACACCTGGGGCACACCTGGGCACACCTGGGGGTATTTTATTCACACCTGGGCACACCTGGGGGTATTTTATTCACACCTGGGCACACCTGGGGGGTACCTGGGCACACCTGGGGGTATTTCATTCACACCTGGGGGTATTTCAGTCCCACCTGGGCACACCTGGGGGTATTTCAGTCACACCTGGGCACAGCTGGGCACACCTGGGGGTATTTCATTCCCACCAGGGCACACCTGGGGGTATTTCAGTCACACCTGGGCACAGCTGGGCACACCTGGGGGTATTTCATTCCCACCTGGGCACACCTGGGGGTATTTCAGTCACACCTGGGGGTATTTCATTCACACCTGGGGGTATTTCAGTCACACCTGGGCACACCTGGGGGTATTTCATTCACACCTGGGGGTATTTCATTCACACCTGGGGGTATTTCAGTCACACCTGGGCACACCTGGGGGTATTTTCACACCTGTTTCCCCCCCCCCCAGGACACCGAGGCCGCCCTGCGCGCTCACCTGGCCCAGGTGGGCGGGGCCGGCCTCAGCTGCGGGGTGAAGTTGGTGCGCGGGGCTTACCTGGCCCAGGAGCAGGGGCGGGCCCGGGCCCGGGGCTGCCCCTCCCCCACCTGGGACACACCTGAGGAGACCTCGGCCAGGTGGGGGAGGGGCGGGGAATCGGGGGAAATTTGGGTGAAATTTGGGTCGGTTTGGGTTCAATTTTGGGTGAATTTTGTGTTAATTTCGGGTTTAATTTTGGGTGAATTTTGGGGTTTAATTTGGGTTAATTTTGGTTTAATTTTAAGTGGCTTTTGAGTGAATTTTGAGTGAATTTTGGGTTAAATTTGGGTCATTATTGGCTTAATTGTGGGTGAATTTGGTATTAAATTCGGGTTGTTTTTGGCTTAATTTTTGGCAAATTTTGGGTTAATTTCAGGGAAATTTGGAGTTAATTTTGGGTGAATTTTTGAGTGAATTTCAGGTGAATTCTGGCTGATTTTTGGGTTAATTCTGGGGCGATTTCAGGTGATTTTGGGTTAAATCTTGGTGCATTTCAACGTGAATTTTTTGGGTGAATTTCTGCTAATTTCTGGGTTAATTTCTGCTGATTTTGGGGTGAATTTTGGGCGAATTTCTGCTGATTTTTGGGTGAATTTCCACTGATTTTGGGTGAAATTTGAAGTGAATTTCTGCTGATTTTTTGGTTAATTTCCTCTGATTTTGGTCTGATTTCTGTGTGAATTTCTGCTGATTTTGGGGTAATTTCCCGTGATTTTGGGCCAATTTTTGAGTGAATTTCCTCTGATTTTTGGGTGATTTCTGGGTGAATTTTTGATGAATTTTGGGTGAATTTCCTCTGATTTCAGGTGAATTTTTGGGTGAATTTCCACCAATTTCTGTGTAAATTTCGCTGTTTTGGTGAATTTTGGCGGAATTTCCCTAATTTTAGGCTGCATTTTGGGTGAATTTCCCCTGATTTTGGGCCAATTTTTGAGTGAATTTCCTCTGATTTTTGTTCATTTCTGGGTGAATTTCTGCTGAATTCGTAATTTTGAATTCTGGGTGAATTTTGGGTGAATTTCCTCTGATTTTTGTTCATTTCTGGGTTCATTTCTGCTGAATTCGGGATGAATTTCTGCTGAATTCTGGGTGAATTTTGAGTGATTTTCCTCCGATTTCAGGTGAATTTTGGGGTGAATTTCCGCCGATTTCTGGGTGATTTTGGGGTGAATTTCTGTGTGAATTTCTGCTGATTTTGGGGTGATTTCCTGTGATTTTGGGCCAATTTTTGAGTGAATTTCCTCTGATTTTTGGGTGATTTCTGGGTGAATTTCTGATGAATTTTGGGTGAATTTCCTCTGATTTCAGGTGAATTTTGGGGTGAATTTCCACCAATTTTGGGTGAATTTGGGGTGAATTTCTGTGTGAATTTCTGCTAATTTTAGGCTGCATTTTGGGTTAATTTCCCCTGATTTTGGGCCAATTTTTGAGTGAAATTCCTCTGATTTTTGGGTGATTTCTGGGTGAATTTTTGATGAATTTTGGGTGAATTTCCTCTGATTTCAGGTGAATTTTTGGGTGAATTTCTGCTGATTTTTGGGTGAATTTTGGCCGAATTTCCCCTGAATTTCAGGCTGATTTTTGGGTGAATTTCCCCTGATTTTGGGCCAATTTTTGAGTGAATTTCCTCTGATTTTTGTTCATTTCTGGGTTCAATTCTGCTGAATTCTGGATGAATTTCTGCTGAATTCTGGGTGAATTTTGAGTGAATTTCCTCCGATTTCAGGTGAATTTTGGGGTGAATTTCCGCCGATTTCTGTCTGCTTTTGGGGTGAATTTCTGTGTGAATTTCAGGCTGATTTTTGGGTGAATTTCCCCTGATTTTGGGCCAATTTTTGAGTGAAATTCCTCTGATTTTTGGGTGATTTCTGGGTGAATTTTTGATGAATTCTGGGTGAATTTTGAGTGAATTTCCGCAGATTTCTGGGTTCATTTCTGCTGAATTCTGGATGAATTTCTGCTGAATTCTGGGTGAATTTTGAGTGAATTTCCTCTGATTTTTGTTCATTTCTTCTGGGTTCATTTCTGCTGAATTCTGGATGAATTTCTGCTGAATTCTGGGTGAATTTTGAGTGAATTTCCTCCGATTTCAGGTGAATTTTGGGGTGAATTTCCGCCGATTTCTGGGTGATTTTGGGGTGAATTTCTGTGTGAATTTCTGCTGATTTTGGGGTGAATTTCCCCTGATTTTGGGCCAATTTTTGAGTGAATTTCCTCTGATTTTTGGGTGATTTCTGGGTGAATTTCTGATGAATTTTGGGTGAATTTCCTCTGATTTCAGGTGAATTTTTGGGTGAATTTCCACCAATTTTGGGTGAATTTGGGGTGAATTTCTGTGTGAATTTCTGCTAATTTTAGGCTGCATTTTGGGTTAATTTCCCCTGATTTTGGGCCAATTTTTGAGTGAAATTTCTCTGATTTTTGGTGATTTCTGGGTGAATTTTTGATGAATTTTGGGTGAATTTCCTCTGATTTCAGGTGAATTTTTGGGTGAATTTCTGCTGATTTCTGGGTGAATTTCTGCTGATTTTTGGGTGAATTTTGGCCGAATTTCCGCTGAATTTCAGGCTGATTTTTGGGTGAATTTCCCCTGATTTTGGGCCAATTTTTGAGTGAATTTCCTCTGATTTTTGTTCATTTCTGTGTGAATTTCTGCTGAATTCGGGATGAATTTCTGCTGAATTCTGGGTGAATTTTGAGTGAATTTCCTCTGATTTTTGTTCATTTCTGGGTTCATTTCTGCTGAATTCGGGATGAATTTCTGCTGAATTCTGGGTGAATTTTGAGTGAATTTCCTCCGATTTCAGGTGAATTTTGGGGTGAATTTCCGCCGATTTCTGGGTGATTTTGGGGTGAATTTCTGTGTGAATTTCTGCTGATTTTGGGGTGATTTCCTGTGATTTTGGGCCAATTTTTGAGTGAATTTCCTCTGATTTTTGGGTGATTTCTGGGTGAATTTTTGATGAATTCTGGGTGAATTTTGGGTGAATTTCCCGATTTCTGTCTGATTTTGGGGTGAATTTCTGTGTGAATTTCTGCTGATTTTGGGGTGATTTCCTGTGATTTTGGGTCTCTCCCAGCTACGAGCGCTGCCTGCGCCTGCTGCTCTGCGCCCTGGCCCGGCCGCTCTCGCGCCTCTCGCTCATGGTGGCCACGCACAACGAGGGCTCGGCCCTGGCTGCGCTCACGGGGTGAGAAATGGGGCCAAAAATGGGAATTTTGGGGGGATTTTTATCGGGATTTCTGGGGATTTTAATGGGAATATTTCTGGGATTTTTGGGGGATTTTTTTGGATTTTTTTGGAAATTTTTGTGAATTTTTTGGTGATTTTTTGGTGATTTTTTTGGATATTTTTTGGTATTTTTAGGTGATTTTTAGGAGGAATTTTCAGGGATATTTGGGGATTTTTTGGGGATTTTTTCTGATATTTTTAGGGATTTTTGGGGGATTTTTTGGGGATTTTTTTTTGCCCACCTCATGGTGGCCACGCACAACGAGGGCTCGGCCCTGGCTGCACTCACGGGGTGAGAAATGGGGCCAAAAATGGGAATTTTGGGGCTTTTGGGGGGATTTTAATGGGGAATTATGGAGCATTGCTATGGGGATTTTTCTGGGATTTTTGGGGGATTTTTTTGGATTTTTTTGGAAATTTTTGGTGAATTTTTTGTGATTTTTTGGGAATTTTTTGGGTATTTTTAGGTGATTTTTTGGTGATTTTTAGGAGGAATTTTCAGGGATATTTAGGGATTTTTGGGGGATTTTTTTCTGATTTTTTTTTAAATTTTTGTGAATTTTTTGGTGATTTTTTGGGATTTTTTTGGATATTTTTTGGTATTTTTAGGTGATTTTTGGGTGATTTTTAGGAGGATTTTTAGGGATATTTAGGGATTTTTTGTGATTTTTTGGAATTTTCTCTGTATTTTTTGGTGATTTTTTGTGATTTTTTAAAAATTTCTTGGGTATTTTTTGGTATTTTTAGGTGATTTTTTGGTGATTTTTAAAATTTTTTAGGATATTTTTTGGTATTTTTAGGTGATTTTTTGGGGGATTTTTAGGAGGATTTTTTAGGGATATTTGGGGATTTCTTTTGTGATTTTTTTTCCTGATTTTTGTGGAAATTTTTGTGAATTTTTTGGTGATTTTTTGGGGGTATTTTTTGGTATTTTTAGGTGATTTTGGGTGATTTTTAGGAGGATTTTTCAGGGATATTTAGGGATTTTTGGGAGATTTTTTTTCTGATTTTTTCAGGGATTTTTGGGTGATTTTTTTAGTGATTTTTTTTATTTTTTGGGGTACTTTTAGGTGATTTTTTGGTGATTTTTAGGAGGAATTTTCAGAGATATTTGGGGATTTTGGGGGATTTTTTCTGATATTTTAAAAATTTTTGGTGATTTTTTTGGTGATTTTTTGGGGTATTTTTTGGTATTTTTAGGTGATTTTTTGGACGATTTTTTAGGGATATTTGGGGATTTCTTTTGTGATTTTTTTTTTTTTGATTTTTATTTGGAAATTTTTGTGAATTTTTTTTTTTATTTGTGATTTTTTGTTGAATTTTTTGGATATTTTTTGGTATTTTTAGGTGATTTTTAGGAGGATTTTTCAGGGATATTTGGGGATTTTTTGGGGATTTTTTATCTGATATTTTTTTTTTGGATTTTTGGGGATTTTTTTTGGTGATTTTTTTGCCCACCTCATTTTTGTGGCCACGCGTTTTTACGTGATTTGGGGATTTTTCGGCCCTGGCTGCACTTACGGGGTGAGAAATGGGGCCAAAAATGGGAATTTTGGGTTTTTTGGGGATTTTTTTTTGGGGAATTTTGGAGCATTGCTTTTTGGGATTTTTTTGGGATTTTTGGGGGATTTTTTGGATTTTTGGAAGATTTTTGGGAATTTTTTTTTGGTGATTTTTTGGGAATTTTTGGGTTTGGGGATTTTTTAGGTGATTTTTTGGGTGATTTTTAGGAGGAATTTTCAGGGATATTTAGGGATTTTTGGGGGATTTTTTTCTGATTTTTTTTTTTTGAAATTTTTGTGAATTTTTTGGTGATTTTTTGGGATTTTTTTGGATATTTTTTGGTATTTTTAGGTGATTTTTGGGTGATTTTTAGGAGGATTTTTAGGGATATTTAGGGATCTTTTGTGATTTTTTGGAATTTTCTCTGAATTTTTTGGTGATTTTTTGTGATTTTTTAAAAATTTCTTGGGTATTTTTTGGTATTTTTAGGTGATTTTTTGGTGATTTTTAAAATTTTTTTGGATATTTTTTGGTATTTTTAGGTGATTTTTTGGGGGATTTTTAGGAGGATTTTTTAGGGATATTTGGGGATTTCTTTTGTGATTTTTTTTCCTGATTTTTGTGGAAATTTTTGTGAATTTTTTGGTGATTTTTTGGGGGTATTTTTTGGTATTTTTAGGTGATTTTTTGGTGATTTTTAGGAGGATTTTTCAGGGATATTAGGGATTTTTGGGAGATTTTTTTTCTGATTTTTTTAGGGATTTTTGGGTGATTTTTTTAGTGATTTTTTTTTTTTTGGGGTACTTTTAGGTGATTTTTAGGAGGAATTTTCAGAGATATTTGGGGATTTTTGGGGGATTTTTTTCTGATATTTTTAGGGATTTTTGGGGATTTTTTGGTGATTTTTTTTTGCCCACCTCATGGTGGCCACGCACGAGGGCTCGGCCCTGGCTGCGCTCACGGGGTGAGAAATGGGGCCAAAAATGGGAATTTTGGGGGGATTTTTATCGGGATTTCTGGGGATTTTAATGGGAATTTTTCTGGGATTTTGGGGGGATTTTTTTGGATTTTTTTGGAAATTTTTGGTGAATTTTTTGGTGATTTTTTGGGAATTTTTTGGGTATTTTTAGGTGATTTTTTGGTGATTTTTAGGAGGATTTTTAGGAGAAAAATCGGGATTTTGGGGAGATTTTTCTGGGGATTTATGGGGATTTTAATGGGGATTTTGTGGGATTTTTCTGGGATTGTTTTCTGAATTTTTTGTGAATTTTTTTGCGATTTTTGGTGAATTTTAAATGAGTTTTTCGTGGATTTTTGTGAAAGTTTTTGATGATTTTTTGTAATTTTTTTGGGATGTTTTCTTTAATATTTAGGAGGATTTTTGTGTGATTTTTTTTTTAATTTTTGGGATTTTTTTGGGGTATTTTTAGGTGATTTGGGGTGATTTTTAGGAGGATTTTTTAGGGATATTTAGGGGTTTTTTGTGATTTTTTCTGGTTTTTTTCCATGAGTTTTTATTAATTTTTTGTGAGTTTTTTTCAGATTTTTGATGTTAATTTTTTTTGTAAATTCTTTGAGAATTTTCTTACGAATTTTGGGGAATTTTTTGGGGTTTGGGTAATTTTGGGGGATTTTGGGGTATTTTTGGATTTTTTGTTTTGGGTTGGGGATGTGTTGTTGGGGGGGTGGTGTTAGGGGGGGGGTGGGTGTGGGTGGGTTTTGGGTATTGGGGGGTTGGGTTTGGGTTTGGGTTTTGGGGTTATTTTTGGGTAATTTTGGGTTAATGTTGGGTGATTTTGGGTTAATTTTGGGTGATTTTTGGGTTAATTTTTGGGTGAATTTTGGGTTAATTTTGGGTGATTTTTGGGTTAATTTTGGGTTAATTTTGGGTTAATTTTGGGTTAATTTTGGGTGAATTTTGGGGTAATTTTGGGGTTAATTTTGGGTGAATTTTGGGTTAATTTTGGGTTAATTTTGGGGTGAATTTTGGGTGAATTTTGGGGTGATTTTGGGTTAATTTTGGGTTATTTTGGGTTAATTTTTGGGGTGAATTTTTGGGGTGAATTTTGCGAAAGCCCCAAAATCGCCGGATTTGACCCCAAATTCCCCCCCCAGGCTGTCCCGGGTCCCCCCCGGCTCCGTTTGCTTCGGGCAACTGCAGGGGATGGGAGAGCACCTGAGCCTGGCCCTGGGTGAGTGACCAGAGTGACCAATGAGTGACCAGAGTGACCACTGAGTGACCACTGACCACTGACCAGAGTGACCAATGAGTGATCACTGATCATCCCTGAGTGACCAATGAGTGACCAGAGTGACCACTGAGTGACCACTGAGTGACCACTGACCTCTGAGTGACCCCTGAGTGACCAATGAGTGACCAATGAGTGACCCCTGAGTGACCCCTGAGTGACCACTGAGTGACCAGTGACCGCTGACCACTGAGTGACTACTGAGTGACCACTGAGTGACCAATGAGTGACCAGAGTGACCACTGAGTGACCACTGAGTGACCAATGAGTGACCACTGAGTGACCACTGACCAATGAGCCCCCTAAAATGAAAAAAATATCCAAAAAAATTCCCAAAATTCCCCCAAAATCCCCCTCAAACTGACCCCGAATGACCCCAAACTGACCCTGGGTGACCCCAAATGACCCCTGAGTGACCCCAAATGACCCCTGAGTGACCCTGAGTGACCACAGGGGATCCTAAATCCCTCTACAAACCACATCAACGAGGACGGCAGGTGTGACCCAAGCTGTCCGGCAGGTTCCGGGGCTCCCCGTGTACAAGTCGGTGGCGCTGGGTCCCCCCGAGGTGACGATCCCGTGCCGGCGGCCGAGGGGGCGGCGGCCTCCTGGGGGCGGGGCGCGGCGCAGGCTCCGCCCCTGGGCCTGAATCGTAAAAATTCCCCAAAAAAATCCCGGAATTTCTACCCCAAAAATAAAAAAAATCCCATTAAAAACACCCAAAATTGACCTAAAAAACTGGAGTGGGCGGGGCTGTGGGCGTGGCTTCGGTGGAGGCTCCGCCCCTTTGTGCAATCCCCAAAATTCCCTGAAATTTCCCCAAAATTTCTCATTAAAAATACAAAAATATTCTATTAAAAACACCCAAAATATGCCCATATATGGTAATGGGCGGGGCTATGGGCGGAGCTTCGGCACAGGCTCCACCCCTGGGCCTGAATCGTAAAAATTCCCCAAAAAATCCTGGAATTTCTACCCCAAAAATTTAAAAAAATCCCATTAAAATCACATGAAATATGCCCAAATATGGGAATGGGAGGGAAAGTGGGCGTGGCTTTTGTGGAGGCCCCGCCCTTTTTGTGAATCCCACAATTTCCCTAAAATTTCCCCCAAAATTTCCTTAAAATTTCCCCAACATTTTCCCCCAAAACCCTGAAATTTCCATCTAAAAAGCTTTTAAAAACCCAAAAATTGCATTAAAACCACACCAAATATGCCCATATATGGAAATGGGCGGGGCTAAGGGCGGAGATTATTGCAAGCCCCGCCCACAGCTCCAAAATCCCCCAAATTAAAAAAAATCCTGGAATGTCCCTCCCAAAATGTAAAAAATCCCATTAAAAATCCCAAAATTCCTAAAATTCCACCCTAAATTCCCAAATTTTTTCCCTAAAATTCCCTTTTTTTTCCCCAAATCGGAATTATTGGGAAAAAATGGGGGATAAAATGGATTTGGGGTGAAAAAATCGGAATTTTGGGGGAGAAAAAAGGTGGATTTGAGGGGAATTTTAGGGTAAAAAAAAAGGATTTTTTTGGGAATAATGAGGATTTTTGTGGGAAGAGTTGAATTTTTGGGGAATAAAAGGCAGGTTTTGGGGAAAAAATGGATTTTAGGTGACAAAATGTGGATTTTACAGGGATTTTGGGAGGAAAAAGAGAATTTTTGGGAGAAAAAAAGAGGATTTTTTGGAGAAAACGGTGTATTTAGGGGGGAAAAGGAAATTTTGGGAGGGAAAATTTGAATTTTGGAGGAAAAAAGGTGAATTTTAGGGGTAAAAAGTGCATTTTTGGGGAATATAAAGCCATTTTTGAGGAAAAACTGAATTTTGGGGCAGAAAAGGGAGATTTGATGGAATAAAAAGGGAATTTAGGGGGGAAAAAAGAACGATTTGGGGGAGGAAAATCAGATCTTGTGGGGAAAATGTGGATTTTGGGGTAAAAAAGAGGATTTTGAGGTAAAAAATGTGGAATTTGGGACAAAAAATATGAATTTTGGGGTAAAAATGTGGCTCATGGGGCAAAAAAGGCGATTTTTTCTGGGAAAAGGCAGATTTTTCGCTCGTAAAAGGGAATTTTGTGATCAAAACCCTTTTTGAGGGATCCCAGTGAGGATTTTTAGGAATGGGGTGAATTTTTGGTGATTTTTTGCTGAATTTTGGGTGAATTTTTGGGTGAATTTCGAGCGATTTTGGCGCCGTTGCGGGAGGGGCCGGGGGGCTCAAAATGGCGGCGGCTCCTGAGGGGAGGAAAAATGGCGGGAAAACGCCGGCAGTGGGCGTGGCCTGGCGTGACGGGGGCGGAGCCACAGGCAGGGCGTGTCCACATCACCGCGGGGGTGCCATGAATAATTAATTAATAACCAATTAATCAACAGGGCGTGGTTTATTGATGAGGGGGCGTGGCTTTGTTCCCACGGTCAACCAATCAGCGCGGTTGCCATGACAACGCTCTCCCAACATGGCGCCTCCGCCGCGCTGCCTCTTGATTGGTTCCCCCCCTCCTCATGGGCGTGTCCGGACCAATCAGCGCCCTCCTTTCCTGAGGGGCTCGGGGGGCGCGCGGCCGTCTCCATTTTGTGGCGCGCGGGAGCGGCGGCAGGGCGGGAAACCCGCGGTGGGCGTGGCTTCCCCTGAGGGGAAAAGGGGGCGTGGCCAACATCGCCCCGCCCAATCATCGCCCGCCGCGGGCGCGCCGCGTCCAATCAACGCCTGGCTGCCGGCCACGCCCCTCCCTCAGCCAAGCCCCGCCCACCTCTCCCCTCACGCCGCTCTCCCTCCCCCCCCTCCCTCAGAGCCCCCCGCCCCTCCCCCCACCCGATCCCCCCACCCCTCCCCCACCCCCCTCCCCCCCTCCTCCTCCTCCTCCTCCTCCTCCTCCCCGGCCGCGATTCGGTCGCGATTCGGTCGCGACTGTCGCGAGATGGACCCCGCGAACTGGAGCAGCTTCATCTTCCAGGTGGGGGGGAGGGGCGGCGCTGCTGGGGGGGTGGGGTGGGGGAGGGGGGTGGGGGAGGGGGGATGGGACTGGGAGCGCCGGAGGGGGGTGGGGCTGTTTTGGGGGGGGGGATGGGGGGAGGGAGGCTCGGACTGGGGGGACTGGGAGGGACTGGGAGGGGTGGGGGTGGCACTGGGGGGTGGGGACAGCGGGGTGGGGCTGGACTGGGAGCACTGGGAGGGATGAGGGTGCTGGTACTGGTGGCACTGGGAGGGATGAGGGTGCCGGTACTGGTGGCACTGGGAGCACTGGGGGTGATGGGGACACTGGTGTCGCTCTGTACTGGGAGCACTGGGAGGGATGAGGGTGCCGGTACTGGTGGCACTGGGAGCACTGGGGGTGATGTGGACACCAGTGTCGCTCTGTACTGGGAGCACTGGGAGGGATGAGGGTGCCGGTACTGGTGGCACTGGGAGCACTGGGGGTGATGTGGACACCAGTGTCGCTCTGTACTGGGAGCACTGGGAGGGATGAGGGTGCTGTTACTGGTGGCACTGGGAGCACTGGGAGGGATGGGGACACCGGTGTCACTCTATACTGGGAGCACTGGGAGCACTGGTGTCACTGGGGGTGATGGGGACACCAGCGTCGCTTTGTACTGGTGGCGCTGGTGGCACTGGGAGCTGTTACTGGGAGCACTGGGAGCACTGGTGTCACTGGGGGTGATGAGGACACCGGTGTCGTTCTATACTGGGAGCACTGGGAGCTGTTACTGGGAGCACTGGGAGGGATGAGGGTGCTGGTACTGGTGGCACTGGGAGCACTGGGGGTGATGGGGACACCAGTGTCGCTCTGTACTGGGAGCACTGGGAGGGATGAGGGTGCTGGTACTGGTGGCACTGGGAGCACTGGGAGGGATGTGGACACCAGCGTCGCTTTGTACTGGTGGCGCTGGCGGCACTGGGAGCTGTTACTGGGAGCATTGGGAGCTGTTACTGGGAGCACTGGGAGTGATGAGGGTGCTGTTACTGGGAGCACTGGGAGCACTGGTGTCACTGGGGGTGATGAGGACACCGGTGTCGTTCTATACTGGGAGCACTGGGAGCTGTTACTGGGAGCACTGGGAGGGATGGGGGTGCTGGTACTGGTGGCACTGGGAGCACTGGGGGTGATGGGGACACTGGTGTCGCTCTGTTACTGGGAGCACTGGGAGGGATGAGGGTGCCGGTACTGGTGGCACTGGGAGCACTGGGAGGGATGTGGACACCAGCGTCGCTTTGTACTGGTGGCACTGGGAGCTGTTACTGGGAGCACTGGGAGTGATGAGGGTGCTGTTACTGGGAGCACTGGGAGCACTGGGAGGGATGGGGACACCGGTGTCACTCTATACTGGGAGCACTGGGAGCACTGGTGTCACTGGGGGTGATGGGGACACCAGTGTCGCTCTGTACTGGGAGCACTGGAAGCTGTTACTGGGAGCACTGGGAGGGATGAGGGTGCCGGTACTGGGAGCACTGGGAGCACTGGGAGGGATGGGGACACCGGTGTCACTCTATACTGGGAGCACTGGGAGCACTGGTGTCACTGGGGGTGATGGGGACACCGGTGTCGCTCTGTACTGGGAGCACTGGGAGCTGTTACTGGGAGCACTGGGAGGGATGAGGGTGCCGGTACTGGGAGCACTGGGAGCACTGGTGTCGCTGGGGGTGATGGGGACGGCGGTGTCGCTCTGTACTGGGAGCACTGGGAGCACTGGGAACTGTTACTGGGAGCACTGGGAATGATGGGGACAGTGGTGTCACTCTGTACTGGGAGCACTGGTGTCACTGGGGGTGATGGGGTCGCTCTGTACTGGGAGCACTGGGAATCATTACTGGTGTTACTGGTGGCACTGGGGGTGATGGGGACACCGGTGTCACTCTGTACTGGGAGCACTGGGGGCTGTTACTGGTGGCACTGGTGGCACTGGTTTTACTGGTCCATACTGGTCCATACTGGTCCATACCGACCCACATTGGTCCATACTGGTTTTACTGGTCTATTACTGGTTTTACTGATCCATACCGACCCGTACGGATCCTTACTGGTCCAAACCAGTCCATACTGGTCCATACTGGTCCATACTGGTTTATACCACTCCATACTAGTCCAGACTGGTTTATACTGGTCAGTACCAGTTTGTATTGATCCATACCAGTCCAAACTGGTTTATACTGGTTCATACCGGTTCTAAACTGGCCCATACTGATCCACATTGGTCCAAACTGGTTTATACTGGTCCATACCAGTCCAAACTGGTTTATAGTTATCCATAGTGGTTTATACTGGTTCAAACTGGTCCATATTCAGCCATACTGGTCCATACTGGTCTACGCTGATTCTTACTGGTCTAAACTGGTCTATACTGGTTTTTAATGGTCCATACTTGTCCATACTGGTCCAAACTGGCTTACGCTGATCTAAACTGGTTTATACTCATCCAAACTGGTTTGTATTAGTCCATACTGGTTTATACTGGTCCATACCAACCCAAACCGGTTTATTCTGATCCAAACTGGTTTATACCGGTCCAAACTGGTTTATACTGTTCCGTTCTGGTCCATACCATTCCAAACCAGTTTATACTGGTCCATACCAGTCCAAACCGGTCCAAACCGGTCCAAACTGGTTTATACTGGTTCATACCGGTTTATACTGGTCCATACCAGTCCATACTGGTCCATACTGATCCAAACCAGTTTATGCTGGTCCATACCAGTCCATACCGGTCCAAACTGGTCCATACTGGTCCATACCGGTTTATGCTGGTCCATACCAGTCCATACTGGTCCATACTGGTCCAAACTGGTTTATACTGCTCCCTCTCTTTCCCCTCCCCCCCCTCAGGCCGCCGCCGCCCCTCCCCCTCCCCCCTCCCCCTCCCCCCTCCCCGTCGACCTCCTGCCCCTCCCCCCCCCCCCCCCGACCCTCCCCCCCCTCCCCCTCCCACCATCGACCCCTCCCCGCTCAAACCCGAACCCGCCCCCGCGGCGATGACGTCACCGGCAACGTCATCGCCGCCGCCGCCGCCGCCGGTGACGTCATCGTCGGCGTCGCCGCGGAAGGGCAAGGGCGCGCCGTACGTGTGCGGCCTGTGCGCCAAGGAGTTCAAGAACGGCTACAACCTGCGGCGCCACCAGGCCACGCACGGCGTCCCCGGCGGCGCCGCCAGCGCGCCCCCCGCCCCTCCCCCACCCTGCTGCCCCTCCCCCAAGAGCTCCTGGACGCCCCCCAAGGCGGCGACGAGGGCACGGCGGCGGGCGACAACGCCGCCACAACAAAGAGGGCGGCGGCGGGCGGGCGAGGAAGAGCCACGCGTGCGACACGTGCGGGAAGGCGTTCCGGGACGTGTACCACCTGAAGCGGCACCGGCTGTCGCACACGGACGAGAGGCCCTTCCAGTGCCCCGTGTGCCAGCAGCGCTTCAAGCGCAAGGACAGGATGGCCTCGCACGTCAGGTCCCACCAGGGACACGTGCACAAGCCCTACGCCTGCGGGCACTGCGGGAAGAGCTTCTCCAGGTGGGACGCGGCGGCGTTCGGGGGCGTCGTTGGGTCGTGGTGGGTCTTGGTCATGGTGGGGTTTGGGGTCATTGTTGGGTCATGGTGGTCATTGGGTCATGGTGGTCGTTGGGTCGTGGTGGTCACTGGGTCGTGGTGGTCGTTGGGTCGTGGTGGACGTTGGGTCATGGTGGTCGTTGGGTCATGGTGGTCATTGGGTCGTGGTGGTTGTTGGGTCGTGGTGGACGTTGGGTCATGGTGGTCGTTGGGTCGTGGTGGTCATTGGGTCGTGGTGGTTGTTGGGTCATGGTGGTCATTGGGTCATGGTGGGGTTTGGGTCATGGTGGACGTTGGGTCGTGGTGGTCGCTGGGTCGTGGTGGTCACTGGGTCGTGGTGGACGTTGGGTCGTGGTGATTGTTGGGTCATGGTGGTCATTGGGTCGTGGTGGGGTTTGGGTCGTGGTGGTCGTTGGGTCATGGTGGGGTTTGGGTCGTGGTGGTCATTGGGTCGTGGTGGGGTTTGGGTCGTGGTGGTCGTTGGGTCATGGTGGGGTTTGGGTCATGGTGGACGTTGGGTTGTGGTGGTCATTGGGTCGTGGTGGGGTTTGGGTCGTGGTGGTCATTGGGTCATGGTGGTCATTGGGTCGTGGTGGTCATTGGGTCGTGGTGGTCATTGGGTCATGGTGGTCGTTGGGTCATGGTGGTCATTGGGTCGTGGTGGGGGTTGGGTCGTGGTGGTCGTTGGGTCATGGTGGTCGTTGGGTCATGGTGATTGTTGGGTCGTGGTGGTCGTTGGGTCGTAGTGGTCGTTGGGTCATGGTGGAGTTTGGGGTCGTCATTGGGTTGTTGGTTCATGGTGGGTCTTGGGTCATCATTGTGTCGTGGTGGTCTTTGGGTCATGGTGGGGTTTGGGGTCATTGTTGGGTTGGGGTGGTCGTTGGGTCATGGTCATGGTGGTCATTGGGTCATGGTGGAGTTTGGGGTCATTGTTGAGTTGTGGTGGTCATCGGGTCATGGTGGGTCTTGGTCATGGTGGGGTTTGGGGTCATCGTTGGGTCATGGTGGTCGTTGGGTCATGGTGGTCATGGTGGAGTTTGGGATGATCGTTGGTTTGTTGGGTCATGGTCGTGGTGGGTCTTGGGGTCATGGTTGGGTTGGGGTGGTCATTGGGTCATGGTGGGGTTTGGGGTCATCATTGGGTTGTTGGGTCATGGTGGGTCTTGGTCATGGTGGGATGGGTGGGACTTGGTGGGTCATGGTCATGGTGGGTTTTGGTCATGGTGGAGTTTGGTTGTGGTGGGGTTTGGGGTCATCGTTGGGTCATGGTGGTCATTGGGTCATTGTCATCTTTGGGTCATGGTCATGGTGGTCGTTGGGTCATGGTGGGTCGTGGTAATGGGGGGGTCTTGGTGGAACTTGGGGTCATTGTTGGGTTGGTGGTGGCCATTGGGTCATGGTGGCCATTGGGTCATGGTGGGGTTTGGGGTCATCATTGGTCACGGTGGCCATTGGGGTCATTGGGGTCATGGTGGGACTTGGGGACATCGTCGTGGTCACTGGTGACACTGGTCAGTCGCTGGCCACACCATTGGTCACTGCTGGTCACTGGTGATACTGGTCAGTCGCTGGCCACACCGTTGGTCACCATTGGTCACTGCTGGTCACCATTGGTCACTGCTGGTCACCGTTGGTCAGTGCTGGTCACCATTGGTCACCACTGGTCACTGCTGACACTGGTCAGTTGCTGGCCACACCGTTGGTCACTGCTGGTCACCATTGGTCACCGCTGGTCACTGCTGGTCACTGGTGCCACTGTCAGTCACTGGCCACACTGTTGGTCACCATTGGTCACCATTGGTCACCGCTGGTCAGCGTTGGTCATTGGTGACACTGGTCAGTCACTGGCCACACCGTTGGTCACTGCTGGTCACCATTGGTCACCATTGGTCACCATTGGCTGGTCACCGCTGGTCACCATTGGTCACCGCTGGTCACTCCGCAGGCCGGACCACCTGAACAGCCACGTCCGGCAGGTTCACTCCACCGAGCGGCCGTTCAAGTGCCAGGTGAGGCCACGCCCACTGACCGCTGACCACACCTGCTGACCACACCCGCTGACCACACCCACCAACTGACCCCTTGACCACTCAGATGACCCCTGACCGACCCCTTGATCACCTGAGCCCTGAGTGACCCCTTGACCACCTGAGTGACCCCTTGACCACCTGAGTGACCCTTTGACCACTCAGATGACCCCTGACTGACCCCTTGACCACCCGAGTGACCCCTTGACCACCTGAGTGACCCCTTGACCACCTGAATGACCCCTTGACCCCTGACTGACCCCTTGACCACTCAAATGACCCGAGTGACCCCTTGACCCCTTGAGTGAGCCTTTGACCACTCCAATGACCCCTGAGTGACCCCTTGACCACCTAAGTGACCCCTTGATCACCTGAGTGACCATTAGTGACCCCTTGACCACCTGAGTGACCGCTTGACCCCTGACTGACCCCTTGACCCCTGACTGACCCCTTGACCACTCCAATGGCCCCTGAGTGACCCCTTGACCACCTGAGTGACCCCTTGATCACCTGACTGACCACTGAGGGACCCCTTGACCACCTGAATGACCCCTTGACCAATCAAATGACCCCTGAGTGACCCCTTGACCACTTGAGTGACCCTTTGACCACTCCAATGACTCCTGAGTGACCCCTTGACCCCTGAGTGACCCCTTGACCACGTGACTGACCCCTTGACTGCCCGACTGACCCCTTGATCACCTGAGTGACCCATTGACCACTCCAATGACCCCTGAGTGACCCCTTGACCACCAGAGTGACCCATTGATCACCTGAGTGACCATTAGTGACCCCTTGACCACCTGACTGACCCCTTGACCCCTGACCCCTTGACCACCTGACTGACCCCTTGACCCCTGACTGACCCCTTGACCACTCCAATGGCCCCTGAGTGACCCCTTGACCACCTGACTGACCCCTTGACCAGCTGAGTGACCCCTTGACCCCTGAATGACCCCTTGACCCCTGAGTGACCCCTTGACCACTTGAGTGACCCTTTGACCACTCCAATGGCCCCTGAGTGACCCCTTGATCACCTGAGTGACCCCTTGACCCCTGACTGACCCCTTGACCGCCCGACTGACCCCTTGACCACTCCAATGACCCCTGAGTGACCCCTTGATCACCTGAGTGACCCCTTGACCACGTGACTGACCCCTTGACTGCCCGACTGACCCCTTGATCACCTGAGTGACCCCTTGACCACTCCAATGGCCCCTGAGTGACCCCTTGACCACCAGAGTGACCCATTGACCACTCCAATGACCCCTGACTTACCCGTTGCCCACCCAAGTAACCCCTTGACCCCCGGCTGACCCCTTGCCCACCTGACTGACCCTTTGACCCCCTGGCTGACCCCCGGCTGACCCCCGGCTGACCCCTGACCCCCCCCGCGCGCAGACGTGCGAGGCGGCGTTCGCCACGCGTGACCGGCTGCGCGCGCACGCCGTGCGCCACGAGGACAAGGTGCCGTGCCACGTGTGCGGCAAGCTGCTGAGCGCCGCCTACGTCAGCGACCACCTGCGCGTGCACGGCCCGGCCCCCCGCGCCCAGGCCACGCCCAGAGGTGGGCACGGCGGGGGGAGCGGGGGGGCGTGGGCGGCGGTCGGTGGGTGTGGTCACAGGGGTCAGTGGGTGTGGTCACAGGGTCAGTGGGTGTGGTCACAGGGGTCAGTGGTCACTAAGGGAGGGGGAAATTGGGGGTTTGTGGTCACAAGGGGGCGGTAAAGAGAGAGGGGGGCGTGGCTTAAATGGGTGTGGTCAGTGGGCGTGGTCAGTGGTCAGTGGGTGTGGTCAGTGGTCACTCAGGGAGGGGTCAGTGGTCGGGGGGGGAGAAAGGGTTTGTGGTCACAAGGGGGCGGTAAAGAGCCGGGGGGCGTGGCCTAAGTGGGTGTGGTCAGTGGGTGTGGCCACAGAGGTCAATGGTCAGTGGTCACAAAGGTCAATGGTCAGTGGGTGTGGAGGAGGGGGAAATTGGGGGTTTGTGGTCACAAGGGGGTGGTAAAGAGAGGGGGGCGTGGCTAAAGAGGGTGTGGTCAGTGGGAATGGCCAGTGGTAAGTGGGTGTGGTCAGTGGTCAGTGGGTGTGGTCATAGAGGTCAGTGGTCAGTAAGGGAGGGGGAAATTGGGGCTTTGTGGTCACAAGGGGGTGATAAAGAGGCGGGGGGGCGTGGCTTAAATGGGTGTGGTCAGTGGGCGTGGTCGGGGGAGGGGGCTCAATGGTCAGTGGTCACTCAGGGAGGGGTCAGTGGT
This sequence comes from Camarhynchus parvulus, assembly GCF_901933205.1. Classification (NCBI taxonomy): domain Eukaryota; kingdom Metazoa; phylum Chordata; class Aves; order Passeriformes; family Thraupidae; genus Camarhynchus; species Camarhynchus parvulus. Next base: position 50,269 of record NW_022148057.1, read on the forward strand.
CAGTGGGGGGAGAAAGGGTTTGTGGCCAGTAGGGGGCGCTGAAGTGCATGGGGGGGTGGGAGGGGCTTAAATGGGGTGTGGTCAGTGGGCGTGGCCAGCGACCAGTGGGTGTCAGTGGGTGTGGCCACAGAGGTCATTGGTCAGTAAGGGAGGGGGAAATTGGGGCTTTGTGGTCACAAGGGGGCGGTAAAGAGCCACAGGGGGCGTGGCCTAAATGGGCGTGGTCAGTGGACAGGTGTGGCCTGAAAGCGAGGGGGAGGGGCTAAAAGAGTTGGGGAGGGGCTAAAAGGGGGCTTTAAGGGAGGGGGAGGGGCTAAAGGAGTGGGGGAGGGGCACTCCTTGACCCCACCCCCCTTTTTTTTGTTTGTTTTCTCTCCCTTCCCCCTCCCCCTCCACAGGTTCCGGCTGCCCCGCCCCCTCCCCAAGCCCCGCCCCCGCCCCTCCCCCACCCATGGACGGGACCCCCGGGGGCAGCCAGGGCTGGTGAGGGGGGGAGGGGCCAAACAAACCCCGCCCCCACCCCTCAAGCTCCGCCCATTTCCCCCCTTCAAGCCCCGCCCCCAAACGGGGGGAGGGGGAGGGGCAGGGCGGGGCCGACCAATAAAAAAACTGGGTGAAAAAAAGAGACTCCGCCCACTTTTTATGGGGGAGGGCTGGGATTGGATGGGGAGGGAGGGGGCGGGGTTAGGCGGTGATGACATCATGGCCACGCCCACATGGGCATTTGGTCCAAAATTGGGAATTTTAGGGCCAAAATTTTAATTTTTGACAACAAATTGAAAAATTTTGAGCCGAAATTCAGAATTTTTCACCATAAATGGACTTTTTTCCCCAAAATTTAAAATTTTCAACCCAAATCTGACATTTTGGACCAGAAATTGAGAATTTTTTATTCCCCAAAATTTTGGAATTTTGACCCAAAATTGACGGGGTTTTGCCCAAAATTCCAATTTCTGAGTCCAAATTGAAAGATTTTTACCTAAAATTCAGAATTTTTCACCTAAAAATGAATTTTTTACCCCAAATTTTTAATTTTTAAACCAAAATTGGTATTCGGGACCAAAAATTGAGATTTTTTCCCCAAATTCAGGGAATTTTGGCCTAAAATTGAGATTTTTTTAACCCAAAATTGAGATTTTTTTTTGCCCTAAAATTGACATTTTTAAAATTCAAAATTGCAATTTTTAAACTAAAATTGAGAATTTTCCCCCCCCCAAAATTTGGAATTTTTACCACCAAAATTCAGGTTTTTAAAATAAAATTGATATTTTTCCCAAAATTAACATTTTTGATGCAAAATTTAATTTTTTTCCACCCAGAATTGAAACTTTTTTGTGCCAGATTGGGAAATTCGGACCCCAAATTGAGAAATTTTGACTCAAAATTGTGAATTTTGTCTCCAAAATTGAGATATTTTCTTGAAACCAAAATTCTTTACCTAAAATTGATAAATTTGCCCAAAATTTTTTTTCCTAAAATTAATTTTTTTGCTTTTAAATTGGGAATTTTTACCCAAAATCTTTAATTTTCCAACCTAAATTCAAGAAGTTTCTTAAAAAAATCCAAAATTTTTCCCTCAAAATTGACATTTTTTCCCAAAAATTCACATTTTTTCCCCCAAAATCACAAATTTTCCATAAAATCCTTCAAATTTTCAAAAACCTTTTTATTTCCTGCCTAAAATCCATTCTTCCCTTTAAAATCTCATTTTCCCCCCAAAATTCCATCTTATTCAAAAAAACTTGAATTTTTTTCCCAAAATCCCATTTTTTCCTCCCAAAATTCCATTTTAAAAAATTGATTTTTTTTCTCCAAAAATTTTCAATTTTTTCCCCCCCAAAAAATTTGGGATTTTTTTTCCCCCAAATTTCCTTTTTTCTTCCCAAAATTCCATTCCCCCCCCCCCAAAAATTCAATGTTTTTTCTTCTAAAATTCAATTTCTTCTCCCCAAAAAAATTCAGATTTGCCCAAAATTGAATTCTTTCCCCCATTTTTAAAATCCTGGAATTTTTACATCCCAAATTCCGTCAAAATTTGGATTTTTTTCCTCAATTTTTTTGTCTTTTTTTTTTTCCTCCCAAAATTTCCAAATTTTCCCCCAAAATCTTTCGGTGTTTCCGCCTCCAGCTGTGGTCACTCACTGGTCACTCAGTGGTCACTCGGTGGTCACTCAGTGGTCACTCAGTGGTCACTCAGTGGTCACTCCCTGGCCAGTGGTCACTCAGTGGTCACTCCAGGAGGTCGATCAATGATGGTCACTCAGCGAGACTGATGGTCACTCAGTGGTCACTCAGTGGTCAGTTGGTCACTTCAGGAGGTCAATGACCACTTCAGCGAGGTCGATGGTCACTCTGTGGTCATTCACTGGTCACTCAGGCAGGTTGATGGTCACTCCAAGAGCTCAATGACCACTGGTCACTCAGTGGTCACTCAGATTAATGAGCAGCTCAAGGGGGTCGATACTCACTCCATGGTCAGCGGTCACTCAATGGTCACTCGATGGTCATTCAGTGGCGAGTGGTCACTCAGCGGTCACTTGATGGTAACTCGGGCAGGTCGATGGTCACTCAGGGATCACTGGTCACTCAGTGGTCACTCAGTGGTCACTCAGCGGTCACTTGATGGTAACTCGGGCAGGTCGATGGTCACTCAGGGATCACTGGTCACTCAGTGGTCACTCAGTGGTCACTCAGCGGTCACTCGGGCAGGTCGATGGTCACTCAGCGGTCACTCAGCGGTCACTCAGCGGTCACTCAGCGGTCACTCATGGGTCACTCGGGCAGGTCGATGGTCACTCAGCGGTCACTCAGTGGTCACTCAGCGGTCACTCAGCGGTCACTCAGCGGTCACTCAGCGGTCACTCAGCGGTCACTCGGGCAGCTCGATGGTCACTCAGCGGTCACTCAGCGGTCACTCAGCGGTCACTCGGGCAGGTCGATGGTCACTCAGCGGTCACTCAGCGGTCACTCAGCGGTCACTCAGCGGTCACTCACGGGCAGGTCGATGTACCAGCGTCACTGGGCGGTCACCGTTCACTCAGGGTCACCAGCGGGGATCGCTCCCGTTACCAGCGGCCATGCTCAGGAGCCTGGCAGTGTGGCACGGGGCCGGGGGCGGGGCCAGCGCCGGCGGGGGGAGGGGCGAGCCAGGGCCACGCCCCCCGGACAGCCCCGCCCCTCCCCCGCCTGTGGGGAAGGGGAGGGGGGAGGGGGGAGGCTGGGGGAGGAGAGAGGGGGGAGGGGTCAGTGAGGAGGCACGCTGTGACCCCTGCGCCCTGACCCCTGGGTGACCCCACGTGAAGGTACCACTGACCCAATGACCCCTGGGTGACCCCACAGTGACCACAGAGTGACCACTGACCCAATGACCCCTGGGTGGCCCCTCCCCCAAATGCCTCCTGACTGACCCCACCCCCTTTAGCCCCTCCCACTTTCAGTGACTCCTCCCCCTTTTCCCCCCACTGACCCCTCCATTTGCCCCTCCCCCTTTCAGTGGCCCCCTCCCCCTTGGCCCCTCCCCCAAATGGCCCCTCCCCTTTCCAATGACCCTTTAGCCCCTCCCCCAATGACTCCTCCCCCTTTAGCCCCTCCCCCTTTACAAATACCCAATAACTCCTCCTCCCTTTAGCCCCTCCCCCTTTGCTTTTGGGCAATGACTCCTCCCCCTTTAGCCCCGCCCCCAACGACCCCTCCCTCTTTAGCCCCACCCCTTTGCCATCCCAATGACTCCTCCCCATTTTAGCCCCACCCCTTTTGGCCCCGCCCCCTTTACCTGCGCCCCCGGGTCCCTTTGCTGCGCCGGGCGGGGGAGGGGCGTGGCCTGGCCCCGCCCTGCGGGGGGAGGGGCGGGAACTGCGCCGGGAAGGGGCTGTAGGGCGGCGACGCCATCTTGGAGGGAGGGGCAATGGTTAGACCACGCCCACTTTGCAAAAAAGGGGCGGGGCTTAAAAGGGGAGGGGTTTGGGGTGGGGGAGGGAGCACTCACCATGGGGGGGAGGGCGGCGCGTCGGGGGGGAGGGAGGCGCAGCGCCCACTTTTGGGGAGGGCATCTTGATTTCTACCTCAATGGCGGCGGCCATCTTGGATTTTGAGCTCCATGATGGCGGCCATCTTGACTTTTGACTCCCGTTATGGCGGCCATCTTGAATTTCTACCTCCATGGTGGAAGCCATCTTGGATTTTGACCTCCACGATGGCGGCCATCTTGAATCCTACACAAACAGCTGCTCCACCCACTTAAGTGTGTGGCCACGCCCACTTCCAGTGGCGGCCATCTTGGATTCCCCATTTTCCCTATGGAGGTGACCACACTGAAGCCACGCCCACTTCCGGCAGCCATTTTGAACCCATTCCCACCAGTGCGACCGCCATTTTGAAGCTGCGTGCACTTTAAGCCACGCCCACAAAAGTGATTGGCCATTCCAAGCCCCACCCACTCCTGGCAGCCATCTTGAACCCACACCCCCTTCAAGACCCGCCATTTTGAAACCTCACCCAACCCTCGGGCGGCCATTTTGAAACCACGCCCTCTTTGGCCGCCATCTCAAAGCCACGCCCACCTCCTGGCGGCCATCTTGGCTTCATTTAACCCTTCCCTGACCTCTTGGCGGGCGTTGGCTCCGCCCCCTTGGGGCCGTCGCCGTCGCTGTTGTCGGACGACGCCGTCGCCTCCGAGTCTGGGCAGGGGGAGGAGCCAATCAGAGGGGTGGGGGAGGGGCAGGGCCACGCCCAGGATTAACCTTTGGCCCCGCCCCCTTTCCCCGGGGTACCTGAGGAATCATCGTCGACGTTTTCGTACTGGAGGAGCCGGTCCAGGAGGAAACTGAGGCGAAAAAGAGGAAAAAAATGGTGAAATTTAAATGAAAAATAAAAAGGGAAATATTTAAAAAAAAAATTTAAAAAAAATCAAAAAAAAATTGGGAAATTTGAAGAAAGAAATAAAGAACTAGAAATGAAAATGAAATAAAAGCAAAAAATAAGCAGTTGGGAAATTCGATGGAAAAGAATAGAAGTTAAAATGAAAATTTAAAAGATTGAGAAAATGGAAGGAAAAATGAAAATAAAAATTTTAAATTAAAAAATTAGGAAATTTGAAGGAAAAGTAAAAATGAAAATCTAACAGAAAATATGAGAAGAAATTAAAAAAAAATTAGAAATTTGAATTTAAAAAATTGTAAATGAAAGTAAAAAAAAAAATTTAGAAATTTAAAGGAAAATAAAAAAAAGATAAGTGTGGGGAAAAATCAATATTAAAAACCAGGAATTTTTGCAGGAAAACAAAAAAATAAAAATTAAAAAAATTTGGACTTTTTGGAAAAAAAATAAAAATTAGAATTAAAAAAATTCTTGTGGTTTTGGGGGAAAAACTAAAAATTAAAGAATAAATTGGGAAAAAATTCCCCCCAAAAAATAAATATAAAAAAATTAAAATTGGGAATTAAGAGGAAAAACATTTTCTTTTTTTCAATTAAAATTTTTGGGTAAAAATATAAAAATAAGAATTGGGAATTTTAGGAAAAAAGCAAACATAGAAATAAAAATAAACATTGGGAATTTTGGGGGGGAAAAAAGGGAATTTTAGGAACAAAAATTTGGAATTTTGGAGGAAAAAAAATTGGGAATTTTGGCCAAAAAAATAGAAAAATAAAAATAACAATTGAGAATTTGTGGGGAAAAAAATGGGAATTTTGACAAAAAAATACAACAATAAAAATAACAATTGAGAATTTGTGGGGGAAAAAAATTGGGAATTTTGGGGAAAAAAACCAAAAAAAGAAAAAAAAAATTGGGAATTTTGGGGAAAAAAACCCAAAAAATTCAAATAAAATTGAAAAGTAAAAAAGAAAAATGGGATTTTTGGGGTGAATTTGGGGGATTTTGGTACCTTTTATCCCGCGAGACTTTCAGCAGTTTGCGCTGGGCTCTCCTCAGCTCCTCCTGGAAACATTCCTGCTCCTGGAAAATTTGTCTTTTTTAAACCCCCTAAAATTCATTTTATTTCCCCCTAAAATTTGGCCTTTTCTTCCCTCCTCCAAATTCACATTGTCTCCCCGAACTTTGACTTTTGTTATTAACAAAAATCACATTTTTCCTTCCAAAATTTGTCTTTTTTCTCCTCAAAACGTCACAATTTTCTTTAAAAATTTGATTTGTTTTCCTTCAAAAAATTTGATTTTTTCCCCGCCCTAAATTCGATGTTTTCCCCTTCAAAATTCACATTTTCCCCCCAAAATTTGGAACTTTTTTCCCTCAAAATTCAACATTTTTCTCCCCAAAATTTGGCAATTTTCGCCCGTATAATTTGGGGGTTTAGAATCCTTACATTTCAGCTCCCCCCCAAAAAAAAATTTGGCTTTTTTAACTCTGAAAATTCAACATTTCCCTCCCAAATTTGGCCTTTTTTCCCCATAAAATTCAGCTTTTCCCCCATAAAATTTGGGATTTTTAACACTTAAATTTCACCTTTCCTCTCCCCTAAAACTTTGGGGTTTTAACTCCCAAAATTCACCTTTTCCCCCCCAAAATTCATGGTTTTTTATACTTAAATTTCACTTTTTACCTGCCCTAAAATCTGGTTCTTTTAATCCTTAAAATTCACCTTTTCCCCCAAAATTTGGCTTTTTTCTCCATAAAAATTGGAGGCTTTAATCCAAAATTTCACCTTTTTCATCCTAAAATTTGCCATTTCTCAGCCCCCAAATTCACCTTTTTCTCCCCAAATTGGGCTTTTTCCCCCTAAATCGAATAATCCCCCCCAAATATTCATTTCTCCGTCAAAAATTCACATTTTCTACCTCAAAATTTCCATTTTCCCCTTTAAAATTTCCCATTTCCCCCAAAATTCCCTTTTTCCCCTCAAACCCCCAATTTTCACCCCAAACCCACAATTTTCCCCCCAAACCCCAACTTTCCCCTCACATTTCCAATTTCACGCCCAAATTTTCCATTTTTCCCCTCAAACTTTTAATTTTTCCCCTCATATTTTTAATTTTTCCCTCAAATTTCCCCATTTACCCCTCCCCCGGCCTCCCCTCACGCTAAGCCCCGCCCACTTCGCTTCCCGCCCTTTTAGGCCACGCCCTTCACGTCAGGCCCCGCCCCTCACGTAGAGCAGCAGCTTCAGGCGCCGTTTCAGGGCCCGGCAGCGCCGTTTGTAGCCGCCGACATCGCCCTCGCTCGCCCCGTTCATGGCGGACAAGCCCCGCCCTTCCCCTCGCTCCTCATTGGTTGCCAGCTCCCCGCGCCGCTGCCTCATTGGTTGGCGATGCAAAAATCCCTCCTGCTGCTTCCGGGTTCTTCCCGGAACGCTATTGGGTGGGAGGGGTAAGTCCCGCCTCTTCGTGATGCTGATTGGTTAAACTTTTAAAATCTGAAAATCTCATTCGAAGGTGCTGCTGTCACTCATTTCCCAGCTAATTCCCGTCTCGGCTTCACCGCTATTGGCTCAGCGGCTTTGTCCCACCTTCAGCCGCTTCCTATTGGCAGTTGTGGCTCCAAGCCGCCTTCTGATTGGTTGAAAGGGCTGCCGCTCACTCCCGCACGTTTTCCCGCTTACCTCTTGCTCCTATTGGCCAGCGCTTCTCAGCGCTCCTTCCGATTGGCTCCAACCGCTGTCGCTCACTTACATCCGGCCTTTCCATCACCGCTATTCGTTGATTTTACTTCCGGGTTTATAGCGCCTTGTCCTGATTGGCTCCGTTCTTTAAGCCCCGCCCCGCTGTCTTTTATCTCAATCCTCATTGGATGCCGCCCTGAAGGCTGAAAAATGGCGGCGGCGGCGGCGCCGAGCGGCAGCGAACGGTACCGGGAGGGGGAGGGGAGGCACCGGAGACCCCCCGGGGCCACGCCCTGAGCTGGCCACGCCCCCAGGGCGACCACGCCCTGCTTGACCACGCCCCTTTTTATCCACAGGGCGCCGGTTTGGGGCGAGGCCGAGAGCGCATGCGCGGAGCTGGAAGGGGGCGTGGCTTGCGGGGACCACGCCTTGTGCTTGGCGCCCCCTGGCGGAGAGAGGGAAGGGCGGGAAAATGGGGGAAAAGGCGGGAAAAAGGAGGGAAAAGGCGGGAAAAGTGGGAGTGAGGAAGAAGAGGAGGAAGAGGAGGAAGAGGAGAGGGAAATTGGGGTGAAAAAGGGGGAAAATGGGGAAAAAAGGGAGGAAAATGAGGTGAAAATGAGAGAAGTGGAGGGGGAGGAAGAGGAGAGGAAGGAAAATGGGGAAAAGTTGGGAAAATTTGGGGAAAATTTGGGGGGAAAGGGGGAAATTGGGAGTGAGGAGGAAGGGGAGGAAGAGGAGGAGAAAATTGGGGGGGAAAATGGGGAAAATGGGGAGGAAATGAGGAAAATGGAGAGGGAGGAAGAGGAGGGGAAAATTGGGGGAAAAATGGGGAAAATGGGGAGGAAATGAGGAAAATGGAGAGGGAGGAAGAGGAGGAGGAGGAGGAAGGGGAAAGGAGGAAAATCGGGGTGGGAAATGAGGAAAAATCGAAAAAATTGGGGGAAAATGGGGCGAAAAAAGGGGGAAATGGAGAGCGAGGAGGAGGAAGTGGAGGAGGAAGAGGAGAGGAAGAAAATTGGGGTGAAAAAAGGAAGAAATGAGAAAAAAACAGAAAAATTGGGGGAAAATGAGGAAAAAATTGGGGGAAAAAAAGGGAAAAAAGGAGGAAAATTGAGAGCGAGGAGGAGGAGGAGGAGGAGGATGAAGATGAGGAAGAGGAGAGGAAGAAAATTGGGGTGAAAAGGGGGAAAATTGGGGAAAAATCGGGGAAAAACGAGGAAAAAATGGGAAAAATTGGGGCAAAAAGGAGGAAAATTGAGAGTGAGGAAGAGGAAGATGAGGATGATGAAGAGGAGGAAGAGGAGAGGAAGAAAATTGGGGTGAAAAAGGGAAAAATGGGGAAAAAATCCAAAATATCTGGGAAAAAAATGGGGAAAAATTGGGGGAAAAGGAGGAAAATGGAGAGTGAGGAAGAGGAGGAGGAGGATGAGGAAGAGGAGGAAGATCCAGGTGGGAAAAATGGGAAAAAACCCCAGAAAATGACACAAAAATGGGCCAAAAAAGGGAAAATGGAGAGGGAGGAAGAGGAGGATGAAGATGAGGAGGAAGAGGAGGATGAGGATGAGGAAGGGGAAGATGAGGAAGAGGAAGATTCAGACCAGAAAAAAAAGGGAAAAAATGGGAAAAAATGGGGAAAAATTGTGAAAAAACCCCAAAAACGGCAAAAAACGGGGCCAAAAAAGGGAAAATGGAGAGTGAGGAAGAGGAGGATGAGGATGAGGAGGAAGATGAAGAGGAAGATGAGGAAGAGGAAGATTCAGACCAGAAAAATGGGAGAAAAACAGGAAAGAATGGGAAAAAATTGGGAAAAAACGTGAAAAAACCCCAAAAAATGGCAAAAAAAGGGAAAATGGAGAGTGAGGAAGAGGAGGATGAAGATGAGGAGGAAGAGGAGGAGGAAGATGAGGAAGAGGAAGATTCAGACCAGAAAAATGGGAGAAAAACGGGAAAAAATGGGAAAAAATTGGGAAAAAACGTGAAAAACCCCAAAAAAATGGCAAAAAAAGGGAAAATGGAGAGTGAGGAAGAGGAGGATGAAGATGAAGAGGAAGAGGAGGAGGAAGATGAGGAAGAGGAAGATTCAGACCAAAAAAAATGGGAGAAAACGGAAAAATGGGAAAAAATTGGGAAAAAACGTGAAAAAAACCCAAAAAAATGGCAAAAAAAGGGAAAATGGCGAGTGAGGAAGAGGAGGATGAGGATGAGGAGGAAGATGAAGAGGAAGATGAGGAAGAGGAAGATTCAGACCAGAAAAAA